>NC_135723.1:1640612-1885612 GCF_964656455.1 Halichoerus grypus
ACTTTCTGGGCCTGGGGGGCGGGGGGCGGGGAGGGGATGCTGAAACCACAAATGGCTGAGGTTAGTGCCACACCCTCCTTATTCCAACCACCACCCCCTTGACCCCAAAACTGTTATCAACGTGAAGGAACAAACATTACTCAGCTTTGGTCCATTACTTAGTTGCTCTGTGGCCTGATTCACCCAGCGAACCAAGAATGCTCCAAGGGAAGGAACTATAAATTCAGCGAACTGAGTCCACAGCCCCTGTGGAGGGGGTGGGGCTCCCAGGTTGTTCGTGAAGGTCTGTTGAATGCCATGATGGACCACATCGGAGCAGCGGCACCGGATAAAAGCCATCATAATAAAGAGTGCTGTTTCCCCGCCAACCTGTAGTCTCTATTTTTAGAAAGCATGTTTGTCCTATAAATAGAAATTGGCTTTTCTTGAAGAAGGGATGTTGAAATTGCTCTTTGGAAAGGTTTTGCATCCAATTCCTCACCCGTGTTCTCTGTGGACCAGGGAAAAGTTGGAAGTGCAAGACTTCCTGAGGGTCCGATGTGAGCTTGGGCACACTGGCTGTCCCAGTGGTCTGCTCTGGCCCAGCCACACTATGTGCTTCCCACACACGTAAAAGCAAGCATTGCAGTAAGGAGTCCCCGTAGGAAAACCACCAAATGCAAGCCTCCATATTACTCCCTTGAAAAACAAACATAGACTCAGTTCTACATGAGCTAAAATATCCTTATGTAGATGCATTACCTCTAGCTTTACACCAAATACTGGTGAGTTTTGAAACACACTGATGCTCCCCCAAATGCTTCCTGATAAATGCTAAGCTCCTGGGGAAACCTCACGCTCTGCAGAGCTCCTCTCCACCCCAATATGTCCTCTGCTCCCCTCAAGTCCTTTGGGTTTCCAGAAAAATATCTGCATCGGGACCCCTTCCCTCACGTTGCCCCAAAAGTTGTCACAGACTCCTGCCCAGGACTGACGGTGTGTGGTGTAAGTTAATGACACACTTCAGAACCACCTGACATGGAAAACTCCCCAAAGTCCAGCCCAGCAACACTTCACATGAATTTTAAATATTCTTTAAGAACTTTTGAAAAATGCAAACATTTGGCATCAGATGTTTTTCTTTTGAAAAAAAAAAGATTGGACAAAACTCCTTTATTTGGGATTTCCATCATAGCATCAGAATATCACATATCTAGGAATAAATGTAATGAGAAGTGTAAGATGTACATCAAAAAAGAGGAAAATAGGGCGCCTGGGTGGCTCAGTTGGTTAAGCGACGGCCTTCGGCTCAGGTCATGATCCCGGAGTCCTGGGATGGAGCCCCGCATCGGGCTCCCGGCTCAGAGGGGAGCCTTTGACCCTCTCCCCTCTCATGCTGTTTAATAAATAAATAAATAAATAAAATCTTAAAAAAAAAAGAGGAAAATAATTCAGCTATAAAAGTTTGGAACAGACCGACGTAAATGGAGGCATATATCAGATACATGGTTTAAAAGACCCAATGGTGAGAACAGGGCCACTGACCCCACAGTGATGCACAGATCTAACGGAACCCCAGGGAAGAACCCTCCAGGAGGGGCGTGCGCACTTGCACACCAACGAGTGAGCCACGCCCCGCGCGCAGCCACGCCCCCACGCGCAGCCACTCCCCCAGCGCAGCCACGCCCCCACGCGCAGCCACGCCCTGACCACCTGCTACGAGGGGCGGAGTTTCCTCAGTGGACCCCCTGCTTGGCACCCAGGGGGCTATCCTAGGCGCCCAGTGTGTTTTGTTCTCTAAGCACCCTGTGTTTACACTTCAAACAGGCGGCACCGAAGCAGTCAGGACGGTGGGCTCACTTGCTAATAATCTACTGGATTGTGCAGTTATTTTTGTGTATTATCTATGAGTGTTTTACATGTCACATCAGAAAAGGAAAATCAGCCCCCCCCCCAAAATGAAGTTTTCACACTGTTTCTAAAAATCTAAGAGGCAGTTTATGTGCTTTCCTTATAACCCTTAAGGAAATCATTATTTTCTGATCTAGGCTAGAGTACTTTAGATTATAAAGTACTCTTTGATTATTTTTTTTACAAACACTCCAAACGGTAACTATAAGTACCAATGTTCTTCAAAGCAACACATTTAATAATAAAAGTGGGATTCCTAAAATCTACTGGTGTTTTATGACTGCACAGGGTGGATTTCATGGATTTTGCTTATTTACGAATATGAGTTGTGGATTTGTACGACGCCCACGGTAGAGATGAGATGGTGACACGGTGAGTGGAGCAGGGCTTGCCCAGGCCACCTGATCTGAGGGGAAGGCGGGGACCCCGGTGGCTGTGCCACAGTAATGACCCGGATGAGCACACCCGCCACTCTGGGATTCACATACTCAGTGTACAGTGGCTCTTGTTCCTTTAATGTTTAGGACAACCTCTTAGTTTCCTACGTTTTAAATAGACTTTATTTTTTAGAACAGTTCTAGGTTCACAACTAAGTTGAGGGAGGACAGAGATTCCCCAGAGGCCCCCACCCCAGACATGCACAGCCTCCCCCACCATGACCATCTCCCACCAAGGGGTACGCCTGTCACAATGGATGAACCTACCTTACACCTTCTCACCCAAATTTCACACTGGGGTTCACTCTTGGTGTCGTACTAGGTACGTACAACTGTGTGTCCACCACTGTGCTATCTTACGAAGTATTTCCACTGCCCTGAACAGCCTCTGTGCTCCACCTGCTCACCCCTCCCCACTCCTGAGGTCTGTATTTAGATTTATGGTTTTGCTCGTGAATGTCCAGTTGTTCCAGTGCCATTTGTTGAAAAGATGATCTTTGCTCATGATGCCGCCATTGCGTCTTTGTCAAAGACGGACTGATTGTATTTGTGGGGGTCTGTTTCTGGGCTCTGTGCCGTTCCATGGGTCTATCGTCTGCTCTTTCATCAATGCCACATGTTGTGATCACTGTTGCTTTGTAGCGGGTCCTACGACCGGGCAGTGTGGTTCTCCAACTTTGTTCTGTTCCTTCGATACGGCGCCGGTGATTCTGGGGCCAGTTTTGTAATGGTATGATTTCCATCTGAGGGATGGAAACAGGAACTGAGGCTCAGAGAAAAGACCTGAATTGCTTTCCTGTCGTCCAGCTGATACATGAAGATCTGCCTTTACTCTCCCCTCAGCCTTGGATCAAAACAAGCCTCGTTCCAATGTAAGGATTAAAGGATCTCATCTGGTAAATGCACATCTTTCTACTTCCTCAAGTAGTTCATTGACCTCAGTAATTTTATAGTAGTAGACGCAAAGGCTTTCTTGACCCTAATTTCAGGAATACAGAATGTTCTAAAACTTCAGCTATTCTGTGGATTCCTACATTTCACAACCCTTAATCCAAATGTGCTGTTGTTTTTACATATTTCTGCTCTATACTATCCCAGAGGAATATCTAGAAGCAAGGGAACAGACCACCCCAAATATTAATCTTCCACAAAAAAAGAGAAAAAAAAAACCCTGAAAACTGGTAAACAGCATGTACCAAAACTCTGCCAAAATAAAGGAGACACAAAACTAGAGAAAGGAACAATGAACCTCATTGGGTTTGCAAATAACTCATAATTCTGCACATTTTGATCACACAATGTTAGCTACTTCAGACAAAGCAGTAAGTCAGGACCAGCTCTGTCTCAAAGCACAGAGACATGCAAACACACCCTGAACTTAGGAAAAAATAGAACTTTGAATATGTGACAATGATCCATGCTTCTTTGCTGCCAACGAGAAACCAGAGCAATCTGTGAATTTAAAAAAAATATATATCCTCATTCAATCACTGGCCTTTGCTGAGTTTATGTCATGTGCCCTTGTGGTTGACCTTGAGAAGATAAGATGGACCGGGCCTGGCTGTGGCCCCCAGGGCTTCACGTCCAGCAGGGACTTGGGCACACAGACAAGTCACCGTGAACACGATACAGGCCACCACAAAAGCATGGCGTGCGGGCTGATGAAACTCGGTGCTGGAATCCGTTCTGCAGAAGACCCCAGAGCCCTCCTTCCCCACCCCTGTTCAGCAGCAGACGTGGGGGACTGGAACCAGGGCCTTCGCTCCATGGGGTACCAAGGCAGCCTGGGCACAGGGAGGACACCCACCAGGAATCTCACTTCCGGAGGCTGGACTCGGAACTCATCTGAGACCCAATCCCAGTGCCAGCCCAGCACCCCTGTCTTTGTTGCCTCTGGTCCTGGAGCCCCAAACCCAAGCCTCATCCTGGGGGATGGAGACAGACCCGTCAGCCTCTGTCCCCTCTAAAACTCCCCTTCCCCCATGCCCAAGTGCCCGGCCACTGGCTGACCTGACCCCAAACCGTTGCCCGCAACAGAGAGCCTAGGCCTCCCCAGGGGCTGGAGTAGACTGAGGGAGCTGAATGCTCATCCCCAGGCTCCAATTCACTCTCTTTTCAGACACCACCACCCAGGAGTCCCATTAGTTACCACCCTTCCCAGGCATCCGTTCAGGATGACAGGCTGACCTCCAGGCAAACGCCATGGGCCATGGGCCACTGCGCACCTTTGCTGGCTGGGCCCTCATGCGGCTGAGGATAAGCTGCCCTCCCTCTGTAAGGGACCCGGGATGAACAGATTTCTTCTTGGCCTCTCACCTGGCCACTGGTTTATCCCTTTATTCCATCTATCCCCCAAGCAGTTGTGTGGGCAGCTTGCATGCCAGGACCTGGGCCGAGCCCCTGCTCCCCAGTAGAGCCCCATCTAGACTTCCAGTGCCCTGTGCCCCCACCTCCCACACCGACCAGATGCCCAGGCCCCTTCGGACTGGGGCTGAGAGAGAAAAAGCCGGAACTCATGGGAACCAGGGTTGACCTGATGACTGCATCTGGGGAGTTCAGCTCTAACCAGGGCTTAGGTCGCCCTTGCTCCCCCAGGAGCCTGCAAGCCAGAGGCGGCTGCCTTCCTTTGTTATGCCTGGTAGGGTTGGCTCTGCATTTGGAAGGATGAGGTGGGGGAGGTCCCAGAAATAAGGGGTAGAGGAAACTGCTGGGGCCCAGTAGATGTGGCTCCTTGGCCAGCTGCTGTGTGCCCCCGGGCAGCCTGGTCAACACCTCTGAGCATGATTTCCTGTCTTGTAGTAGGTCCTCTGACCCCTCCAGCTGTGTTTAGTATCTAGAACTCCAGCGCAGTACTGACACGTACGTGCGCAGTAGACAGGTACTCAGTAAACGCTTAATGACTCGGATCATCTTTTTTTTTTTTTCTACATGTCACATACGATCTTAGACTTTTCAGACAAAATGAAACAGGACAAAAACCTAAAACAGCAATTATATGATTTCACATCAGCATCGTGGTCGGGGTTAACGCTTGTCGCAATTGGCTGGCATGTCACACCAGCATCTCGTTTTTTTACAAAAGGCATTGAGATAATACATAACATTTTCTTTTTGATAGGCAGGTAATTGGCCAGCAAGTCACCCTATAGGACCTTGTAATGGAAAGAAGTAAGATGAACCTTCATAATTCTCTGTTAAAAACATAGTTTTTACTTCTTTTGTTGGACTTGTTTTGAAAGATACATTAGCTGATCCAAGCCAGGCCTTGTCCACGTGTCCTCTCCGGGTCTCTCCATATTCGGTGTCTACATTGTTGGCTCAACAGAAGAGCTGAGGTTTCAGCAACTGTGCTAAGCTAGGCCACAAATCATTCACTCCAACTAGTAGGGGGAGGATAAATCAGATCAATTTAAGATCAAGGTCAAATACCAAATAGGCTATCAAAAGATTAAAACAGAAGGGCAGTCATCAGGGCTGTGTCAGGTCCCATCAGAAAACAGAAACCACACCAGTCATGTGAAGAGAGGGATGCAGTATTGCCAACGGTCACAGCTGCTGAGTAGGTAGCCAGAAATGCCACAGTAAGGCACCCACCGAGTCTGGAGAGCACCGCTGTGGGAAACGGACTCTGCCCAGCATGTGGAGGCATAGGGAGGAGGTTGTAAGTATGACTGGATCAGCAGCCCAAAAGGGGCAAGTGCAGAGGGGGGATAGTCCTGGATTCAGAAAAAGCCTCTAAGCCCATGAAGATAATATCCAGGCATGAAATTTATTTGCATTTATAAATGTTTTATTCAAGGATAAAATACCTATAAAAGTGAACCATTAGTTACTGTAGAGCCCAAGCATTTTTTTATAAAGCGAACACCCCCCTCACCTTATATCCCAGAGACCTCCTACATGTCCCGTCCCGGCCATAAATCCCCCAAAGGAGAGACCTGGTGTGACCACCATCAGCACAAAATCTTCTATTTTTTGTCATTAGTATATAAGAAATAATTGATTGTGTTTTATTATTTCTTGTGTATCCAGTGACATCGCTCACTTAACATAATAAATGTAAAGGTTTATTTATTGTTTCTTTTCCATGGTTTACACATAAAATCATGCCATCCTAGAATATGATCATTTTATTTCTCCCTTTAAACCCTTGTGTGTCATATTTCCTTTTCTTCCCGTATTACATTGGTTGGGACATTCAGTACAGGGATGGAAAGAAGCTGGAATCCCAAGATATCTTTGTCTTGTTCTCAATTTCAAGGTACGTTCTTCGATGTTTCAACTGTTGACTATGGTACTGTCCTAGTAGCCAGGTTTAATTAGATTAAAGAACAGTGCTTTTTATCACAAGAAGATCTTTTTATACGAAGAGGCCTTTCATTATCTTTAATTGTATTAAAATTATTTTCTGCATCTACTGAGATAATCATATGATTCCTACTTCTTTATTCTGCGACATAGTGCATTACACTGATTATATTTTTTAGCTCTTGTTTTATAGACCAGCTTTATTGAGATTTAATACACATGCCATAAAATTCACCCTTTCAGAGTGTACAATTCAGGACGCCATGCAGAGAGTCGTGCTGTATTTAAGGCTGTGTGCCTGTCCACGTGTCCTCTCCGGGTCTCTCCATATTCGGTGTCTACATTGTTGGCTCAACAGAAGAGCTGAGGTTTCAGCAACTGTGCTAAGCTAGGCCACAAATCATTCATAAATCATTCTTTTGATCTGTATTTTTGGTTGTTAAAGGGTCACTTTGGATGCTGTTAATGAGAGGGATCTTGTGTGATGAAACCAGAGCCAATATTTGCATAAGGCTGGTTTATCGATCATGGTCAGAGCACGTAAGCACCCCCATTATGGACATAAGCCTGCAAGGAGCAGTTCTGTGTCTAGACCCCACGTGTTATCATTGTGCTGGGTTCTTCCAGGCACAAGCAATGTCACTCCAACTAGTAGGGGGAGGATAAATCAGATCAATTTAAGATCAAGGTCAAATACCAAATAGGCTATCAAAAGATTAAAACAGAAGGGCAGTCATCAGGGCTGTGTCAGGTCCCATCAGAAAACAGAAACCACACCAGTCATGTGAAGAGAGGGATGCAGTATTGCCAACGGTCACAGCTCCTGAGTAGGTAGCCAGAAATGCCACAGTAAGGCACCCACCGAGTCTGGAGGGCACCGCTGTGGGAAACGGACTCTGCCCAGCATGTGGAGGCATAGGGAGGAGGTTGTAAGTATTAGGACTTAGGAGCTGGCAGACGCCTTAAGCGGGAGCCCAGAGGTCTGCAAAGGGGCACCAGCCGCTGGGGCCGGAGACACTCAAGACTGGCTTCTGCAGGACAGGCACTGGGGAGACACTCTGGCCGGGGCAGAGTCCCTAGAGGCAGCCGGCCCACTCCTCCCAGCCGGGCCCCCTGCAGGGACAAAGGGCAGAGCAGGGGTGTTCTTGCGGGGTCCTCGCCTCAGCATCCCATGCAGAGGACAAAAGGATGGAAGCAGGATGGACCGGGGAGGACTGAGGGAAGGGGCTGGTTCTACCACCACTGGTTTCTTGGCAGCACTGAAAACATCTGGATGTGCCCATTGCGGGCGCCGCGGGTTACTTCATTGGGACCAGGAGGACCGTTACAACAAATGACAGCTCCCTTCCCTGCAGACGCAAGTGCCAAGCTGTCTCGGAAAGGCTTTGACGATGTGTGAGCCCAACCACAGTATATAAGCTGCGTGTTTAAAGAGTATCCATTTAGGGGCGCCTGGGTGGCTCAGTCGTTAAGCTTCTGACTTCGGGGTGGTGGGATTGAGCCCAGCGTGGATCTCCGCCGGAGATTCTCTCTCTCTCTCCCTCTGCCTCTCCCCCTGCTCATGCTTGCTCTCTCTCTCTCTCTAAAATAAATAAATATATTTTTTAAAAGGTATCCATTTAGAATAGAAAGCTCCTTTTCCGTATCAAAAGAACTTATTTGTACAACAGCTCGATTCTTTTTCTCCAACATTTATGCCTTTTGTAACAGTTTGCCCACTGGCAAATCTTTGAATTCCTAGTTATTTGTGAGCAATTTATGCAGTGGGAATTTTTTTTTTTTTTTTTTTTAGTTAAAATAAAGCATGTTTGTTATACATCTAAAGGAACAGCAATTTTTGGACTAATAAGTAATTCAAAGTTATATTCAAGCAGAGTTATGGAAGCCAGTGAAACAGGCACACAGAATGGACTCATAAATGCAATGACAAGCCCAAACCAAGAATCCCTCCCCGGGAAAAGCTGCAAAAAAGCTTTTTCTGCCGCCCTGCCGAGCTTCGCAGAGCCTGTTGACCTCCGAACATTTGGGAAACGTCGATAATTCTTTCAATATTTTGCAAGGTCTTTTTCTTTAAGATTCTTACTCTTAAAAAATATGCTGCAAAAAATAAAAATACAACCTTTACAGTTCAGTTTTGAGTATTTCCTGCTTCAAGATCCAGGATAAAAATGGGCTGAAATGCATAAAAACAGGACCAAGTATAAATATTTACATCAAATATAGCAGATAGAATACTAGCAGTTACTGTATTTAAATGATCCTATGAAATGTATAAAAACTTGAACGCATAATTAGACAGATTGGCAGAACTTTAAACAACTTTAAATTATTTGGAACTGAGGGGGCGCCTGGCTGGCTCGGTCAGTGGAGCATGCGACTCTTAATCTTGGGGTCGTGAGTTCAAGCACCATGTTGGGTGTAGAGATTACTTAAAAATAAAATTTAAAAAAAAAGCTATTTGGAAGTGTTTATTCTCACTAATAATTTCAAATTAGTCAATTTTCATTTTTTAATTTTGTAAACTTGGCAAGATCAATTACAAGAAACAGATTACTCATGAGAATATTTAAACACTGGCCAGATGTGGTGACATTCATGTATACTTCTGTTTCTGCTGGCAGTTTAATTGGGTCACTATTTTGGAAGACAGAAAATAAAAATTAAAATCCTCCATGTTTCCTAGACATCCAGATCTTCTGCCTCTGCAAGCCTATGCCCGGAATTTTTTTCTTAAAAGCCTAATACAAAGAAGCAAAAGCTTAATTTAGCATTGTCTAAACAAAACAAAAGCAATGGAAAATCTTATATATTCTGTAATGAAGTCTAGTAACCTGATGAAGTGAATTTATAGCCTTTTGAGCATTGCATGCTAGTAAGATAAAATCTTCCTGTCTACTTTAATGCTGTACAGCTTTGAAACTTTACTTGCATTTATATTAGAGTAGAAAGAGAATATAAACATAAATAGGTTTGTTTAGACAGTGGTTGAGTGTATTTTATTTTGTCCCTAAATATCTATACTAATCACAATACAGAATGTTTTTGATGAAATCCCAGTGTGGAAAATACACCAGAAGCAGTTACCCTATTGAGGTGTTTGTTACCCGGGTCCTGACTAACTGCCTCTTGCACCAAACGTGAAACCCTTCTCGGCTGAGAGGTCACAACAGACTTGGAAACTTTCATGGAAGAAGGACTGCTTGCCTTTGAACCTGCAGAAATTTTTGGGTCAAGTGATTTAATGAGTGCTTGCTTTTCCCAAATTGCTTGTGCAGAAATCCACAAACTTTATAATGCAAGCCAGGAAATTGATTCAAACACAGATTGTTCTGGTAGGCGCCAATAAAAGTTCCTGTCCCAGTCACAAGATTTAAACGCTGTAGAGAGGTGGTGCCACAGAGTCTGAGAAAAGTCAGCCCCGTTTTATTAGCGTGATCAAGGATCCCACCCTACCTTTATTTAAAGTGCTACCGTATGTTGGAGATAAACCTGATAAAAAAAACCAGGGCTAACAGCTCAGCTTCGTTGTCAGACCGATAATGGGAAGTAGGAAGCCCATGGATCAGTTTCCCAGAACAAAGCTGAAAATTAGTTTTCCAACTTAAAAAGCATGTACTACCTTTATTTTTTTGCTATGATTGCTTTGTGCTCTCTCTGCTTCTACAGCCTTAATTTTAGTTTCAAGAGTGGTTTTGGATGGATTTTCCTGTTTGGGTCTTGTGTTTATTGGTTGCTACGGGTTATTCAAAGATGAAGTTGAAAGGTTAATGGCCAGCCACTCTTCCCTCTGCGGGAATGCTCTAAGCACTGTGACGTTGCAACCAGCGTAGGTGACCGTGTGGAAGGCGGATCAGGTGAACTGTCAGTGGAAGTTCATTTAGTTACGTGGGACTCCCTTTTTCTGAAATTAGATCATGGCTATGCATAACGCAAACACCTTAGGTGCTTAGAACCACTCATTTGCGGTATCAAGCGTCACGTGGTCGAAGGAACAGAAAGAGCATAATGTGTGTTCCACCCCAAATCATAACCTCTCCGAGCCTGCTTACTGCCTATTCGTGGGAATGACGAGGTGTGGCTTGGAGGCATGATTTTCAAGAATCAGTTGAACTTTATATGTAAAATGTGCTTTGTGTGTAAAACAAGGTATTATTCTGTGCTTTTTTGTAACCCTACAATTCAAATTATTTGAAGTGGGGAACTTCAAGCAATCATCCGTTAGATTTGTCTCCAGCTCTTTGTTTTGGTATCACAACCAGGCCACGGGCTCAGGGTCCCCACTGAGCCTCTACGAACACCCACCCTGGGCTGCACGCACCTCCAGCCTGTTTGTACCTCTCAGGGTTGACCAGCCAGCTGGGGACTGGATAGCATAAAGCAGCAATTTATTTTGTTCGTTTGGCTTTTTGGCTGCCTCGTCGTGTGCCTGACGTTCCTCGTGTCTCCTGATGAACAGAGAAGTTGGCTTGTTACTTAAACAGGACAAACGGAGAGGTGTCTCCTTCCCAGGTGCTCGGGCTGGTTGGCGATCCAGACTCGATGAGGCAGCCGTTAGGGAGCTGAGCAAGTGGGAGGCCAGAGGGAAGGATCTAGAAGAATGGAGGTGGCCTCTGGGGCATAGCAGCAGTCTCAATGATTTCACTGCTCCAACCAGACAAGGTTAGTGCTCAAAGAGCTCTACAGACTTCCAAACCACAGTGTGAGCTCTCTCGCATCTGATACGCACAGTATTTGTTCCATATTCCATTTGCACAAAGTTATTTTCTTTTTTTGAGAAATGATTTTAATTTGTTTTTAATGCAATCTAATTCACAGAGCTTAAAATTCACCTTTTAAAATGTACAAATTGGTAGTTTGGGTATATTCATCCAATTGTATAACCATCACTTCTATCTGATTCCAGACTATTTTCATCATCCTAACAGAAATCCTTACCTATAAGCAGTCACTCCCCATCCCTTTTCCTTTTGTCTCATTCTGTTTTCTTTCTGACTCTCAAACTGAACCTCCTCAACTGAACTCTCTTTGTTTTCACAGAGTTTTCTCTCTCCAGTTCAAATCCGCCTTTGAGCCCCTCCAGTGAATGTTCATTTACTATACATTTCAAATCAAGAATTTCTATTTAGTTCTTTCTAATAATCTCTCTCTCTCTATTTATTGATAATCTATATTTGGCAAGACCTTGCTCTCATACTTTCCATTAATTGCTCAGATGTGGTTTCCTTTAGTTCTTTAGACATATCTTCATGGGGAGGTAAGTCTTTGTCTAGTACCTCCAACATCTGGGCTTCTCAGGGACAGCTCTTATTGACTGCATCTTTTTTCTGCATATGTGCCATACTTTTCTGGATTTGGGGTGGAGTTTTTTTGCATTTTTCTTGTTCCCTTTTTCCTTTTTTCTTTTTTTTAAAACTGGACATTTTATTTCTTTTTTTAAAGATTTTATTTATTTATTAGAGAGAGAGTGGCAGAGAGAGAGAAAGCCCACGAGTTGGGGGGAGGGGCGGAGGGAGAAGCAAACTCTCCGCTGAGCAGGGAGCCCAACACAGGGCTTGATCCCAGGACCCTGAGAGCATGACCTAAGCCAAAAGCAGTGACTTCACCGACTGAGCCACCCAGGTGCCCCTAAACTGGACATTTTAAATAATATAACATGGTAACTCTCAAAATCAGACCCCTCTCCATTCCCAGGTGTGGTGGTGGTGGTGGTGTTAATGCAGTCTCAGGTTGTTCTTGCTGTTTGGTTTAGTGACTCTTCTGAATTAACTCTATAAAATCTGTATTCTTTGTTGTGTGTGATCACTGAGGTCTCTGCCCACTTACCTTAGTAGTAATGTCATAATTGGACAGAGATTTGTTTAAATAGCTCAAACCAATAAATCTCCCAGCCTTTGCAGTGGGGTTGGGTGTGCATGCTCTATCCTGTCTTCCATCTCTGACACGTGGTTTACAACTATGACTTAGTTTAAACCTCCTGCTTGCCCAGGACCTCAAGGTCAGCCAGAGGTGAGAATCTAAGGGCTTTGCAATTCTTTCCTCAGCACGTATCCAGTTGCAAACAAGCGTGTGCCCTTCTTAATTCTCAGGAACATGCTCATGCTTTGCTTGTGCCCTATGTACCTCATTCCCCCGGTTTTTGCCCCACTCTAATGGCCCCTCAGGCTGATGCAATGTTAAACAATTGTCACTGATTGTTTTCTGCAAATGCCCCAGGGAAAAGGTTGTTCACAGAGAGTGAACTCTGAGTCAAGTCAAATACGAATAAGTTCTGGCTGGAAGTTTCCAGGGAATAGCCAGACAGATCAAATACTGTAATTCTCTTAGAATGAGGCTTTAGGAAGCTCCAAATCTATTTTTTTTTTTTCTATTTTTTATAGCTATTGTGATTGTGAGTCTGTTGCTTTTAACTGTTCTCACAGAACTTGGGGGGTGTGGTGCATAGTAATAGGACAAGTTAAAATCCACAGAGCCCAATGTTTGTGCTGAGATTCAGACAATATGTTTGAATATGCACTCCCTGGATTATTACAAACTTTGGTTAATTTCCAGACTTCTGAAAAAGTTTAATTTGACAATTTTTGCCAGTGTCCTTGTTGGCTTGAAGAGGAGAAAATTTGTAGAGGTCCTTTTTCTATTACTCTGGAAGTGCTCATAAAATCCATTTTCTTATGCTTGCAAATAAGAGTCGTGCACAAGACATGATAGGTTGGTACAGACATTTAGTTAATTGATTTGGCCCTCTGAGCTATTCCCAAAAGCCATAACCTCATCATCCCCTCAACATAAGGTAAGAGCTTTAGATAACTTTCAACCTGTATAGAGAGTCAGGTGTCATTTTAGGAAATTTGTTCTTGTTTTTATGAATGAGAATTCTGTACCATTTACTATGTATCCTTGCATTTAGCAACAGGCAGAAGACAGATGTTGTTTTGTGATATTATAGCAGCTCCTCTTTGCCAGGGATCTGATAGTAACCCTGAAACATTGTGTTAGCTTTCGCGGCACTCACCACAGAAGGTAATTACATCAGTTGAACCATATGAATTTGCTGCATCTGAAATCCAAAACTGATTTAATATTGGCATCTTCGTGTAACACTACATAATATAAATATTTGCACATATGAATGGCATGTTCACCCACTGGATTTTGTGAAGCCCTTCACTGTTTCCCTTATAACTGTGTTCAAGGAGCACTAACAGTTTCTGACAAGTCATAAGCAGTTGATAAAAGTGAAAGAGTCAACAATGTATGAGAGCCTAAGCAGAAGGAAAGCTGGAGGAGGGAATGCGATGGAAAGGCTCTAACTGCTGTAATAAAAAAAATATATAGTTTATTCTTACACAGTACCAAGTTTGTCTCTTGCCTTACTTTGGAAATTAAATGCTTGTAAACACTATAATGACCAAAAAATGTATATATTTTAGGAGAATAAAACATGAAGGGAGGAAAGATCAGTTACATAAAACTCCTTTTAAGGAAAAGTGGAAGTAAGTGGACAAAGGATTCTGCCACAGAGACAGAGGATGAGGAAAACAAGAACAGAGAATTTAAGACAGGGTGCTGTCAACACTGTCAGATGACACGAGGACAGATATGTTCAGCCTTGAAATGAATCCATGAAATTGAGCAATTATCGGTACATTGGGTACACGGCTGGGAGCAGAGCCTGAGGAAGGCCTTCAGCAGGTGGTTCTCGGGTCCTGTGCTAGTACGAAGCCGACAGAGATGGAAGACCAGAGGTAGTCTGTGGATTCTCCTTTTTTTAGAATATTACAATCCTGATATTCTTTGGAGAACCTCTTGGTTAAAATTCCTCTTAGTTATGGACTTCCATCAGTAATTTCTGTCCTTCTCTCCATCTTCTTCTTTTGGATATAGTTCATCTCAGAAATTTTATAAAAACTATGGAACGTCAATTCCCCCCACTCACGTATCTTTAGATATCCGTGGACATCAGGATAAAAACTGGTGGAAAAAATGACAAACGTGGTTACTTGATGGCCATTGCTGAATCTGCTTCCTTGAGTCTGCTCATCCTTTCTTGGTAGTGGGATAGAATATTACCGGAAAATATTTCCTTTTTAGGTTCACTCAGGTAAAAGTCATCTCTTCGAATCTCTTTTATCACT
The DNA here is from genome assembly GCF_964656455.1 of Halichoerus grypus. Taxonomy (NCBI): domain Eukaryota; kingdom Metazoa; phylum Chordata; class Mammalia; order Carnivora; family Phocidae; genus Halichoerus; species Halichoerus grypus. Next base: position 1,655,380 of record NC_135723.1, read on the forward strand.
TCCATGCCTTTCTCTCTGCATCCTTTTAACCTTCTTTGGTTGTCTCTTTACTTCTACATGTAACTTTATTCTTTGAACTATTAACCCCAATGTTTCTTTGTCTGATCACATTGCCCCTGATTCCCTTGTCATATTCCCTCAGCTCACATTGTAATTTTAGTAACTTTCCCATAAATCCTTGCCTGTAGCAGCCTGGATTTTCTTTTCCAAATTTCTCTTTGATGACACGTTTGAAAGTGTATTAAATGGTTTATTAAAAACAGTATCTCTGTAGTAATGTTTGTTCTTAGATTTCCACATTATGTATCACTTACAATATGGATGGAAATGCCTCATGCTTAATCCAGCATAAATGAGTTGTTTTTACAATGGATATATCCAAGATTAGAAGGTATTCACACATAGTCAGTCTGCCGTAGGATGAGTCTAAATGGGCTTCTATAAATCACTATCAACAATTAGTATATAAAGAAATCTGTATAATAAACAACACTTCAAAAAGTTTAATTCTTAGCAGGGAGGAACCAGATGCTAACTGAAGAAAGATCAAGCCTACTTTTGTAGCCACTAACAAAAGAGAGAACAGTATTGAAAGTAGGAAAAAATTTTAAACTTAAAACAGGTGGGAGCATTATAACAGCATAAATCTTCTGAAAGAACTTTAAGAGCTCACATTTGTGGTTACTTCCTTACTTTTGTGGTAACCCCCCCATACAAGCCACTATCTTGCATGTTGAATACTTTTAACAAACTTTATCTTCTCCACAATTAACTTACCTAGGGTAATTCCCTAAAAGCAAAGAGCCACATGTCTAATGATATTTGCTACAGTGTTATTTATATTAGCAGAAAACATAGTTTAGTTATATCAGGTTTTAAAATTTTAGTAAATTGGAGAAATAGAATACTATATAGATGTTGCAATAATTATGGAGACCAACTAGAATATTTACTGTAAAAGGTGAATTGAAAATAAATGCTATGGTTAAGTCAGATTTTAAATGTTTAAATGTTTAATGGAAAAATATACTCTAGACTTTTCCTTTGGATTGAAACATTCCGCAGATTTGCAATAGCAAAAACTTCATGGCACTTGCATGTCCCCATGGTTGGGAGGAGCCTGGCTCAGACTGTGGTCTAGAATTAATGTGATGGATTGTGTTGTCAATATGAAACTGACTATTGCAGGACAAAGAGACAGGTTGTAATCTGACCAGTTGTTACATTCTTTATTTATTTATTTTTTTAAGAGAAGTCAGTCATTGCTATGTAATACATTTTTTAAAAGATTTATTTTAGGTAGGCTTTATGCCCAAGGTGGGGCTTGAACTCACAGCCATGAAATCAAGAGTCGTCTGCTCCTCCAACTGAACCAGCCAGGTGCCCCCCACTTTTTAAATTATAGGTATCTACTTCATGGTGTACTCTCTATAAAGAGATAGAAAGAAATGGTCATAGACACACCAGGCCGATTCAAGCAAGAACAAAAGAGGTGAGACTTTTCATTGTGGACACGGTGGAAGGTAACATAAGACATTACCTATGCTAGAGCTGCTAACATTTTTCATTGTTATTAAAATTCCATAATGAAATTATAATGGCCCGATCCTCTTGGTGCTGAATAGCATAGCATTGAAATATATAAAGCCCAGAAGCTACACTAGTTAGAAATAATTAACAATTGTTATTAATCATTAAGAGGTCTCTGACTTTGAAGTGCGAAATTCAGAAAAGTAAACACAGAATTTAAAGGAAGTGTCACGCATCATGTTGGGGTAGTGATTCAATGTAACAACATGCACAAGGATGCACGCGGAGAGATGCCTGGAGATTAATTAATGGTGGTTAACATTCTGCAGGGAAAAAACTAAGGTTTAAGTAGCTTGCTTAAAAACATGTGGTTAGTAACAGGGAGAGGTGGGATTCAAAGCCACGACTAAACTCCTGAGGCGAACCACACAGCCTTAGATTAAACTGGACAAATTGAGATGAAACTGGAAGAAAGCATGTGACCATGAATTAAATGTGTCCCCCCACTCCTCCTTCCTCTTACTTCCTCCTATAACCTCATGAACGCTGCTTTCTTCTTATTTTTTTTTAGAGACTGAGAGAGAGAGAGAGAGAGCATGGGTGCAAGTGGGGGGAAGGGGGGAGGGAGAGAATTTCAAGCAGACTGTCAGCTCAGTGTGGAGCCCAACATGTGGCCCGATCCCATGACCTCAGAGCTGAAATCAAGAGTGAGTCTGACACTTAACCCGACCGGGCCACCCAGGAGCCCCAACTGTTTTCCTACTTTAATTGCTTGAGCGAGGAATCCCCAGTGACTATTGAGTATCTACAGACACTTGCTTGATTGAATTAAAAAGAAAAAAACACTTGAAAAACAAACTATAGATGCGAATGACAATGGAAACACTAAACGCGATACAAATCTGAGTGTGCGGTTCCCCCACGTGAATACAGCTTACGTTTTACTGACGAAGTCGCAGTAACTCGGCGAATGTTGGCTTTCTGTCTTTGTGGAAGAAGCCTGCCAAGCCTCACGGGCCTTCCCAGGTAATTCCGTCCAACTTGCAATGTAGAGAAGGGAGAGGACAGATCCACGGGGATCCCAGGGCTCTCCCCTGCAGGCTCCAGCATCCTGTCCTCCCGGGGTTCAGACCGGGCACAGAGTCTTCCGAGCCAGCAGCGTCCTTCCCCTCAGGAAGACGTGCGGTGCAGGCCACGGTCCCGTCTGATGGGACCGTGAGTGCCTCCCACTCTGCACGGGCCTCCCCTGGACCTGACTCCTCAGTGTTGCAGTGGGAATGTTGAGCAAGAGGTTCAGAGAGGGCCAACAATCATACTTTATCCTCTCTACCTGTGTTCATGGCTTCCTTTATGCTTTTTTTCCTCTTGCTTGGGTTAAAAAACACAACAGAGGAGAGTCCAGCCTGACCAGGGCCTTGTATGGGGCCTTTGTCTACAGGTTTTCGAGGTCAGTGTCACCAGCTCCTGCCTCTGGGAATCCGACCTCGGGGGTGTGTGGGCTCCGGGGGGCATCTCTGGCTGGACGCCCTCCGACAGCTGGTTGCCCTCAGCCGCCGGTGGCGTCTCAGGGTGCCCTGGGCGACGCCTACCTGCCTGGGGCTGGGCTGAGCAGGTGAGCAGAAGGGACCCAGGCCTGGAGGAGGATGCTGACTCACTGCCCTCCCCCCCTCCTGAGCTGCCCCAGGACCGCACACTTCAGCGTGCAACCCACGGTCCAAAAGGCTCCTTCTGATGCCTTCTCATTTGCTCAAGTGCTTGCTGCTTTGGGGCACTCTAGGGGATCCCCCAAAGTCATTATTTTTTTCTTCGTTTTAGGTGGATTTTCTGTTCTGGCATCATTAACTCTCCCATTTAAATTCTAGTCTGATTTTAAATATATTCAAATTAAGATTTCCGTTGTAGAATAAAATAAAAAACTAATCTACGTATTGAAACTTCCCGACACTCACAAGTTATTGAAATAACCTGATCAAGGATTAAGTGTTTGATAAACTTGCCAGCCAACGAACGTGGGAATGAGGATTTTGACAGACAGCTGCTGGGGAAAATCACAGGCTTGAGTCCACCTGCGCACCTGCGTCGTCCCCTCGGAAGCTGAGGTACGGAATCAATTAATGACAAAGAATCATGAGAAATCAATATCAAAGCCCTCTTCTCCTCAGACGACTCTAAACTAGTTCTTTTTTTAATCTTTAGAAGTAGTGGTTCTTCTTAGGTGGATTTTGTTTCAAAGGTACAACGACCTCTGTTAAACTGTTCTTCATCGAGGGAAAAAGGGTTGTATGTAGGACTCCACGGAGGGATTTCAGAAAATGATGCTGCTTCTGAATATTTTATTAAGATGAATCGTAGACATTGGTTTTTTTTTTTTAATAAACTAACAAATAACCAAGTAACTCAATATGCTTTCATGTCAGGGTTCAAGAAAAATCATTCCAACAATTTAAAGAATTATGAGTGACGTTCTTAAGTAATGCAAAATAACTATGGATTATACTTTTCCTAATGTGCTCAACCTTGTTTTTAGTTTTAAGGAAATAATCTACCTTAACTCTTTTGGAAACAGATGAGGAATAAGTATCAACCAAGTGAAATAAAGTAAGTTACATATGTTTTTGAGAGAGAGAGAGAGAGAGAGCACGAGCAGGGCAGAGGGAAAAGGAGAGAGAGAATCTCAAGCAGAGTCCACGCTCAGTGCGGAGTCCGATGTGGGGCTCGATCCCCCGACCCTGAGATCATGACCTGAGCTGAAATCAAGAGTCAGATGCTCAACAGCCTGAGCCACCCAGGCGCCCCATAGGTTACATATTTAATTACGATTCCACATTCTATTAATTAACAGCAAATAACTTTATATATCACACTCACTGGATTCGAATGTTCAATAATCGTTCAGACTACACAAAGTCTAAAACCCAGAATCTCGCATTTGGAGGGAACCAAGCACTTCACAGAGTAAGTGTTGATATCTGAGGACTGAATTACTGTGTGGTCTGGGCTGTTGCAGGACATCTCGCCTGATGTAACTAGTGGGACTCTGTTTTGTTCCCATGTGGACTGACTGAGTTTCGAGTTCCCATCACATACCTGGGGAGGACCCAGGTTTCCATGTATCATGTTGAATCTTATAACACTGTCATCTGTGCAGGGGACAATGGTGGAATATCGTCAGTCTCTGACAGTTCGAGCCGTCGCTCCTGGGTCTTCTCTTCTCTGGGCTGGACTCTGCAGGACGTCCCGTCCTTCCTGGTTGAGGCCACTCGCTGCGGAGTCTCTGGCAATTCTTCACCGTAAGAGGCTGACTGTATGCATTACGGGTGCTGAGCTAAGCCTGACAATATGGACCAAAGCAGGAGAAAAGTCGGGAAAATAGAAACTATGAGAAGTTTAAACCATTTATCAATAATTTATGGCCTTCATTTATGGGGAACGTAGAAGAATAATCCTCTAGATCTAAAACTCCCTTTTTCCAGCTGAAAAAAGAAACCACTGTCAAGCAGGTTGAGTAACATGCCTGGCGAACATGACCGTAAGCTCTAGAGCTCCGCGTGGCTCCGCGTGGCTCCCCGTGGCTACCCCCGTGGCTCTGCGTGGCCCCCTGTGGCTCCCCATGGCTCCGCGTCCTGGCAGGACAACTCTGCATGGCCTTAGAGGGCTGGACACTGGAAGCCGTCACGTGAAATGAGATCACCTCAGCCGTCCTGCTGACAATGAACATTCACAGAAAAACCTTTCCAGGTGGAGGCAGGTGGCCGTAACTCAGGACACCTTCAGGAGCTGCCGTGATTCAGAGCGTCTGTTCTGTGTCTCAGAGCCAACACTTAATGGGATCATCTCCCGTTTCATCTACGGGAGTGAACGTTTCAAGCACGTCTCAGTGCATGTGCAAGCACTCACTAGACGGGGAAGGGGGACGGAGCCATCCAGGCGCTCCGAAGCTTGCCTGCAACGATGTGGGCCCATTGTCTGTAAGGAGAACCTAGTAAAGTGGATGTTCCTGCTTAAACCCTCTGGCTAAACCTTTGTCAGTTCTGTGATGTCATTTCACTGCCCGGATCAGCCTCCTCATGTCTAACCGTCTCCTCCGAACGCCCTGTTTCATCCTCTGAGACTGTATGCGTCGTCACCCTCCCCTCCTCACCTAGACAGAATGAAGTTTCCCCCATAGAAACCCACACCCTGATCCCAAAAAACTACAAATGTGCTGCCTACCTGCAGAGGGGTTTTGCAGATGTAATTAAGGTTCTGTACCTTAAAATTGGCAGATGATCCCGGATTTTCTGGGTGAGCCTCACCTAATCCCAGGGCCCTTGCAACAGAGAACCATCTCCAGCCCCCTGGAGAAGAGGAGGAGATGCAGGGCAGAAGGGATGGATTTGAAATGAGAGCAGAGCTCGGCCCATTCTCCACCACCAGCTTTGCCCCCAAGCCACGCGATGCAGGCAGGAGGAGGCTGAGAGCTGCCCTCGGCTGACAACCAGCAAGGGAACGGGGACTCCATCCCCGGACCACAGGGAGCTGTGCTCTGCCCACACGAGCGAGCCTGGAAGGGGACCCACGCCTGGAGCCTCCGGAAAGCGGCGCCCCTGGCCCACACGTTGGCACCGGCTGGTGAGACCCTGCGCGAAAGCCCAGCTGAGCCCGTGGCGCCCCCTCCAGGCAGCAGCGGCAGAGAACAAACCCGCTCTGTGGCGTTCGCGCTGAGCTCAATGCTGAGCGCATGCATGGCTGCATCATTGAGGTTTTGTGAGTTCCAGCTTCTGTGCCAGGGCCGTGGCTCCGGCAGCTCAGGGGTGGGGGGAGGCTGTCTTCAGGCCCCAGGGCATCTGTGGGCTCCACTCCCTAGAAAACCAGGTCCCACGACGAGAGTGGGCCTGGTTCAAATGGGCCCAAGTTCATATTCACACTCTGTCATCCACAAGCCATGGGCGCCCGGACCAGCAACTCCATCCCCACACCCTCCCCCTCCACGGCCTCGTCGTGGGTTCACCGTGAGGTGACACAACACATCTGATGCCCAAAATGAGCTCCGCAGTAGAAGGCCCTGGTGCTCTTCGCTGACGTGCCTCGGTCTATCCCTGAGACCTTCCTGGGACGATCACTAAGAAAACTGGAAAATAGGGGCGCCTGGGTGGCTCAGCCGGTGAAGCGTCTGCCTTTGGCTCAGGTCATAATTCCAGGGTCCTGGACTGAGTCCCGCATCGGGCTCCCTGCTCAGTGGGGAGTCTGCTTCTCCCTCTCCTTCTGCCTCTCCCCCTGCTTGTGCTCTCTCGCTCAAATAAATAAATAAAATTTTTTTTAAAAACTGGAAAATGAAGAGGTAGAAGAAACACATGGCCAGTTAGTGACCAGTGAGAACCCTTCAGACTCCAAGTTCGTCCTTCCCACATGAGGTTGAGCTGATGGAGTCTGAGTGGCAGGCCCCAGGCCAGGTCACAAGTGCTAACCTTTCAGCCATCCCATGGGCTGACAGTTATTCTCCCTGCCCCCCAGTACTGGTAAAAGAGTCTCGGGGAGGTGACGTGACCTGTCCAAGGCCAAGCGACAAGTGAGGGCACGCCCTGGAAAGGTCTGTCTTTGCCGGGCCGAGCTGGCTACCGCGCACCCCGGTTCCGTCAACACGAGGAGTTGCACCACAAACCTCTGTTCCTCCCACTACAACACTCCAGCCTGAACTCGCTCTCCACTGGGGAATCCTTCCAACGGATTCTGGCCGGCCCTTCCCCTCTGCTACGGGGCGCTAGGCGCAGCGAGCCCTGGCTGATCCCTGGGGTCCACGTGTGCACGGCGGGGCTCGATCTGCCGCACAGAAATGGGGAGCCTTGTCCGACACCACACTGTATGTGGGCAGTTCTGTCCCCAAAGCTTGTTTGCTTCATGGATCCTTAGGGGGAGCGGGGAAGTGTGGGTTGGGATGTGCGGGTTGGGATGTGCTTAAGCAGAGATGAAAAATTTAAAAATCACTCAATACAAATGGGCTGTCCATGCAAACAGGTTTGAGCATTATTTGTTACAAGGGCAAGAAATAGCAAAAGTTTGAGAAAGACCAGAGGTCAGGATGCCAGAGAGAGGGGACAAGATGCATTGTCACAGTGTGGGTGCCTGGGGGGGACGGACGTCCCACCACCCGCCCTGCCCCTCCCCTCCCATACAGAGGGCAGGCCTGGCATCCACCTTCTTGCCTCTCCCTCTCCCTTCACACCTTTGTTCTCTGCCTGCTCCCTTCCCCAGCTGTGTCTATAAATCCCCTGAAACCGCTCGTGTCCCCGAGTCGCTCCACGGCTGAAGGGGTTGCTGCCATATGGGTTCAGGGGAAATTACCCTGAACTGTGCTCCTCCTTTGTGGGGTCTTCACAGCTGCAGATCCCTGGACACATGCAGGACACCACAGGGACGGGGGTGGGGGATGGTGTCAGAGGACACTCGAAAGGACTGACCTGGACAGCCGGCGCTGCCTCTCTTGTCCTCGACTGTCCTTCCCTCCCTTGGAGCCTGACCTCTAAAATCCATCCAGCCAACGTGTACGCATGTTAATGAATAAACCAATGAACACTTTTCACCCTATTTCTGGATTTAAAAAATTGAAACTGGGGGCACCTGGGTGACTCAGTCGGTTAATCGTCCGACTCCTGGTTTCGGCTCAGGTCATGATCTCGGGGTCCCTGGACCTAGCCCCGCGTCGGGCTCTGTGCTCAGCGGGGAGTCTGCTTCTCTTTCTCCCTCTGCCCCTCCCCCCACTCATAAATAAATAAAAAGTCTTTAAAAAAACTAAAACATGGACACTGAGTAGAGACACATCTGACTTGAAGAAGTGAGCACATTCTAGAACTCTCCGCCTTTGACAAGATAAGCAGAAGCCTAGGACGCCGACTATAGTGAAAACAGGCACGTTTTGGTGTCCGAGCTAACTCTTTGCTGCCACGTCTTTCAGAGCCCCGAAGCTCCAGTCTCTTCCTCGGTGGATCTAGGAGAGCAGAGCGCATACGCATACAACAGAGCTGGCTTAGGGCCATAGGCAGAAAAAAAAGTACTTTCAAGGCCCAGAGTCAGGCTTGCATGTGCATATCACTCTGTGTTTTCCTAGACCTTCGGGACCAGGTGTCCGTGTGTGGAGGGCAGAGCCCAGACTGGCGGCCCCAGCTTAGTGGCAGCCCTGAGGTTCCGTATCTTTGTGCAGATCTCAGACACGGAGTGCTGGGGCGTCTGGCGGCCCTCCCACCCTTCACCCCGTGACTCAGGACGCATGCCTGGAGCAAAGTGCTGCTTGCAAAGCCTCATCCCCGCACTTTCTCTGTGACAGACGAGGAAGACGGGAACCTTGGCAAGCCTGGCATTGAGGTTCGGCAAGCTCTTGAGCATGTCAAGCAGGGAAGCAAAATCAATTGCAGAAGCAACCCCTCGCTGTGGTTGAGAGATTAACATCTTTACAAGATAATAAAGGCAACAAATTCCATCTGCCAGCACTCAAAGCAAGAGGCTCATAAAGGGATTCTTGGATAAGCAGGGAGGCTCTGTGCCCTGGCCTATCAGACGCAGAAAGAATGCTGGACTCTGGGCAGGACCAGCTCCTCGGCCTGGGCACCTAAAGCAGAAGGTTCCCCAGGGGGTGGGGGGCTCGGCTCCAGCTGCTGAAGGCATTCCAGCGTCCACTCATGGGAACCAAAGCAATGGGAAGCTGTCACCACCCTCCCTCTGACCCTTCCATGGTAGCCGTGGATTTACACCATCTTCAGGGAAACCTGCTGTGGGGGGGCGGCGGGGGGCGGCAGCTCCCACCTCCTGGTCTGCTCCCTCAGTGACGGAGCACAGTGGGGTGGGACTCCGGGCCACTTCTCTCTGATGCGTTGGCTTGCAGACGACCCATCTGCCCGACCAAGTCTTGCTCAGAAAGTGCGCATCCGTTGGAAGCTCTTTTTACTTGGTTCTCTCTGCTGTCCCAGGTGTTTGACATGTCCTGGTAGGCAGTGTCTCCCCACCTACACTGGGACCCTCCTCCTTAACCCCTCACTGGCATTTTCTTCCCAAATCTCTCACATCCCTGTCCCAACTTGGTGTCTGCTCCTTGAAGCACCCGAGGGACACACCCTCACGCCGGCCAGTGTCTTGGTAGCTGCAATCCCATGAGGTCCTGTCCATTCAGTTCTTCAGCCCCTCAAGAATACTTACTAAAATTCAACTCTGCTAGTAAATGGAAGGAAAGTTTCAGAGATGAAAAGAACACAATCTGTGCCCTCGCCGAAGGACAGACACAATGAAAAGTGTGAAAAATCACACTGCAGAGCACGTGCTAAGGGAACACGGAAGAGGAAAGAGACCTCGGGGGGTGATGGAAGAGCATATGGGGCTCTTGACTTGCAGAAATATCAGGAAAGAATTGGTGAAAGCGGAATTTAGAGAGTCATCTTCACTTTTTCCAAAGGGTTAGCCCGTGCTGAAATGCAAGCAAGAGGGGCTTGCACTTTAAGCCAAGATTGAGGGGCAAGGACTGGATTTACCTTCCTGCCTGAAACAACTTAAGAAAACAACAACAACAGCAACAGAAAGATTTGAAACAATAGCATTTCCAGGTCTCCTCTCTGGGAATGAGCTCAAGCAGCACCGGGCAGATCCCCCGAGCTCAGCAGAGGAACCTAAGAGGCAGAAGACACCAGAGTGCTGGAGTTTTCATGGAAGAATATGCCGGATGAGGGGCGTGCACAGTGGTAGACTCTGGGGATCTGAGGAGGGTTCTCTCGGCGCCCACTCTGCCCCATCTGGGCTCAAGGGCATAGAGCTGGATGGAGCCCAGATAATGGATAGACTCATTCCGTGGGAGAAGCCCAGGGTCAGGGAGAGAGTCTGGGGAGGGAAAGGATGCAGCCCCAGGCGCTGACCCAGGTTGAGTGGTGCCCGCGTGCCCACCAGAATAGAAACGTCATGCTTTGCAGAGAACTGCATTGGGAACTCAGAAGGGTCTAGCCTTGGCATTGGGGAGTAATGGGCACTAGAGTGAGCGCTTCAGATATTCAAACTTCTGCCTGATAAGTATTAAAGGTCAGTCCCCAAAGGCTCAGACTCTTTCCAAGCAACCTAATGAATTCCAGAGCAAAGCTCAAGGATATTTAAAGAAATCCAAAAATACCCAGCACCAGAAAAGGAAAATTCACGATGTGTGGTATTCAATCAGATATTTCCAGGAGAGAAACAGGGGGAAAAATAGGAAAATCTGGCCCATTTTGAGAACAGAAATCAATCAGTGTAAACCAACTGAGAACTGTCACAGTTGTTTAGATTATCAGACAAGGATGTAAAAACAGTTATTATAACACAGTTTATGTTTCCAGAAACTACAGGAATTACTGAGCAAGTAGAAGAATGGGAGGAATTTTAATAATCAAACTTCTGAAGATGAAAATTAACCCATCCAGGATGAGAAATGTAGTGGTAGAATTAATGGTATAGTAAATATTTCAGGGGGAACGAGACTAGTGAGCTTGGAGACAATAGAAGATATCCAAAATTTAAAAATGATTTTTTAAAAAATGAGCAGAGTGTCCATGAGCTGGGGGACAGCTTCAGATGGCCTGATGTGTGTTACTGGAATTGCCAAGCACGATGGGACAGAAAAAATATTTCAATCAGTGATGGTCAGATGTTTCCGAGTTTGATAAAAATGGCAAAGTCACTGACCCTAGAAGCTCAATAGATTTCAAGCAGCAGGTGTCTCAGGAGAACCACATCAAGGGCATCACTGACGATTTGCTGAAAGGTGGGGGGGTGGGTTGGGGGAGGGGGCAGGCAGGTGAGGGGATTAGGAGGTAAAGCAGGCAATAATGATGTCAGAACGGCAGTGAGGGTGGTGGTGGGTGCAGGGCGGAGTCAACAGGACTTGCAAGTGCACCAACTGTGGGCAAGAGGCGTGAGCAATCAAGAACGACACCAGAGTTTGCTCCAAGCACCAGGGTGCAGCTTAGAAAGAAGGGGACACGGATTCACCTGCAGATGGCCCCAGGTCGCTGCAAGGTGACATTTACAACGATGCGGTTGTTGTCAGAGATGAGACAGAACACGCAGGGGGAGACTGCGTGGTGGAAGGTCTTGCACACCTGGAGTGTTATCATGAAGGTGAACGGACCCCCCCTTTTTCATGGCCGCATGATGTTTTCAGACGCTGTCTCAGCTGATGGAGTGGAGGTTAGTTGTAAGAGAAAAGGCTCTGGGGGAGGCTGGGGCTGGAAGTCAGGATGACTAAATCCTCTCCTCGAATTAAAATCACCCATTACCTGAGATCAGCATTCCTCGTGCCAAATCTCTTCATTTCGCATGCAAATCCCAAGATGTACTTTCCGCGAGGGATAATTATCTCATTATCTGTTACCCAGTGCCGAGTCTCTTGTTTCTCTCCCTCGCCCCTTGGTCGAGTGTGTGGCTTTTGGCAGCCTTGAGAAAGATATGACTCAGTTGCCTGTCAGCACGGTGTTAGTGGGAGAGAAGCTCCCAGAGAAGGACCGGGCTGTTGCGGGAGGGGAGCCCTAATTGATTACTAATTACTGGAATGTCGTGTCTGAAGGAGGGAAGGCGCAAAGCTGCTTTCCAACGCTCCGGGTAATTAGCCAGCTTGGTTGAGCCGCCCCGAGATGGCCTGAGGAGAGAATGTCGGAGAAGAAAGGAGGCTTTCAACCTCCTTCTAAGATTTCTGTGTGGCTTCTACGCAACGGGCTTCTGGCTGTCAAGCACGAAGGATGGGGTGGGGTTGGGATCGAGGAGCATCTCTCCATCTTAGTCGTCAAATCTGTGGGCACACAGATTACTCAAAGTATTCCTATGTTATCCTTTTAACATGTGTGGGATATATTAGTATATATGTATATAATTAGTATATATGTATATAATTAGTATATAGTATATATATATATATATATATATATATAGTATATATATTAGTATATAGTTGGCAACTTGTCTCCTCTCTGAGGTCGGGTTAGTCTGGACAGAGCAGTGTCAATGTTATTGATCTCTGCAATGAACCAGTGTTTGATTCTGTTGGTTATCTTTATTATTTTCCTGTTTTCAATTTTATTAACTTCTGCTCTCATTTGTATTATTCCTCTTTTTCTGCTTAATTTGGGTTTAAATTGCTTTTCTCTTTTAGTTTCCAAAGTTATTGATCTTAGACTTTTTTCTGTAAAGTGTGCATTCAATGTTATAAAATCCCTCTAAGCTCTGTCTCTCTGCATCTCACACATTTTAATTTGTTGTTAAATTTAGTTAAAATTACTTCAATAAATAGTGGTTTTGTCTAGTTCTCCTTGCAGTTCTATTGGGTTTTGACTCATGTACCTTTTTTTTTCTTCATGTACTTTGATACCATCTTGATGTGTACAGATTTAGGATCAACATATCTTCTTTGGGAGAATTGATCCCCTTTACCATTACATACACCTCGTGATCCCTGCTCATTTTTCCTGTTCTTTTTTTTTTTAAAGGTTTTATTTATTTATTTGAGCACACGCTAGAGAGAGAAAATGAGTGGGAGGAGGGGCAGAGGGAGAAGCAGCAGAGCAGGGAACCCGACGCAGGACTCAATCCCAGGACCCTGGGATCATGACCTGAGCTGAAGGCAGATGCTTAACCGACTGAGTCACCCAGGCACCCTGTCATTTTTCCTGTTCTAAGTCTTCTGTGTCTGAAATCAATAGAGCTACCAACCTTCTTTTGATTAAAGTTAGTGTGCTGTAACTTTTCCCACCTCCTTTCTTTTAACCTAAGATTTTACATTTATTTTTTTTTTTTTTTTTTTTTTTTTTTTTTTTTTTAAAGATTTTATTTATTTATTTGAGAGAGAGAGAATGAGAGACAGAGAGCATGAGAGGGAGGAGGGTCAGAGGGAGAAGCAGACTCCCTGCCGAGCAGGGAGCCTGATGCGGGACTCGATCCTGGGACTCCAGGATCATGACCTGAGCCGAAGGCAGTCGCTTAACCAACTGAGCCACCCAGGCGCCCCTAAGATTTTACATTTAAAATGCATTTCTTGGGGCACCTGTGTGGCTCAGTCGGTTAAGCATTTGCCTTCGGCTCAGGTCATGATCCCAGGGTCCTGGGATCGAGACCCATGTTGGGCTCCCTGCTCAGTGGGGAGTCTGCTTTTCCCTCTCCCTCTGACCCTACACCCCCCATGACTCATGCTCTCTCTATCAAATAAAAAAGTAAAATCTTTGTTAAAAAATTTTAAAAATAAAATGCATTTCTTACAGACAACAACAATTAAACCTTGTTTTTTCGTACACTGACCATCTCTGTCTTTTTACTTGGTGCATTTAGACCATTTACATTTAAGGCAATTACTGATATTCAGATAGTATCTGCAGCATTGGAAGCTATTTTCTTTGTTTCTTCTTTTCCTCTACTTTTTCTGTCATTGATCATTTTAATTTACTCTACTTCTGCAGATTTTAACAGTTGTTTTCTGTGAGGACCTAAAGGAAGGCGAGAAGGGATGCCTGGTGGCTGGGAAATGTGTGTGCTCTTCCAGCTGGGAGCAACCTAATTCAGTACGGCCATCTGGGAAAATAGAGTGGAAAACAGTGTGGAGCCAAGTCACTGATGAGTCTGACCCTGGGAGTAATTCCACACGAGCAAAAAGCTCATTATCGCATGTTGATGTCCATTACAGCACTACCCACAACACTGAAAACTTGTCAGAAGACGCTTTCATAAATTACCTGGTAACAAGTCATACCCATTATCAAAAAGAAGTTTCAGAAGTAGTCACAGCTAGTGTCTAGCACAATCTCTTCTATATCAAAAGTGCTCAATATGTTTGATGAGTGCCAGGAGGCTCATAACTCAGTGCTGTTTCAAGAATAATGTTACCTTGTGTGTGTTGGGGAGGACACTTGGTACCTTACAAAATGAGAGTGTATGTACTTACTTTTATTCTGGTAAACAGCCATAATTTTTTTTCCTATATTTTGTTCAAAAAGCACTTGGATAAATACCAAAAAGTTGCTCAGATGTAGGTCATCTTCTTTGCCCATGACGCAGTTAACTAGAAATCAAAATACAGTATCACCACCAAAAATAAACCTACGTACATGTAAATAATAAGAAAAAATAGTAAAAGCTTTGCAATCAATGACGAACACAAATCTGAAATTAAAACTTATTTTGAAATAAAAACAGTTAAAAAATTGGGTGGATCCAAATCCATCAGATGTGTCCAAGCCTATGTAAACTTTTAAGTAATTGTGTATCAACTAGGAAATATTGAGAATGAATGAACCAAGCAGTTTTCTTAAGAAATAAGAAAATTGGCAATTAAGTAAAACAAAGGAATGTAGTGAGTGTGAAATACTTAAAAAGTAGTTACAATAAATTAAAACCAGCTCAGATAAAGGGTCTATCAATGAAACAGAAGTATAGTTCTGTCAGACAAAATATATTAAAACTCATGCAAAACCTAATTATGAAAAATAAAACAAAATATATGTGTATATAATTGTCATTTTAAAAGGTTCATGAAAAATTCAAGAGACAGTAAAAAATTGAAAAGAATATCATATGCAACTTTATGCCCCAAATTGAAAATCTACATATACTTGGTACATCTTGACAACAGAAATCCACAAAATTGAGAAAGAAAAAATAAAAAGAGAGAACACTTGAATAGATGAATAAATTAAAATGGACAAAATTTGTCATTAAAAATGTCTAGGCCCAGATATTTTACCAGTATGTTTTAGTAATCTATCATTCTTGTGTTATTCAGAAAATTCCCTAGCATGGAGGATGTTTGAAAAACTCCTTTTTACAAAGCAGGACTAAGCATGGTTCATGACCACGGAGCAGGATGGGAGAGAGGAGAATGTGGGAGGGAAATGGGAGGGGGAGTAGAGGAGGGAAGGAAGAGGAGGGGGAGGACAGGGGAAGGGGAGAGGCAGGGGAGGAGGGGAAGGAAATTATTCGGCCACTTTCATTATGAATCCAGAGGCCAGATTCCTAAGACACTCACAACAGTGCTCATAATGGAACTTAGTGTAATGGATAGAAATCAGATAACAAACAAAGACGGTATTTTTTTTTTTTTACAAACAAATTTGAAATATTTGGCAAATTTTATATCTTTTAAAATAATGGTACATCCATATAATAGATATGAAGCCATTAAATGGAATTTGCTACATCCGTGTTGTACTCACAAACACAAAAACGATTTTCCTTATAAATTATTATTTGAAAAATGCAAGTTGAAGAACAATATATGTATAATATGATCACATTGTTGCTAAGGACAATAGCATAGAGAGGAACATGTTTATTTTCTGTGTGTATGCATGCGTCAGCATATATATTCATATGCTTACATGAAAGCATGAATAAATGTGTGCCCATGTGTGTCTGTATGGTTTGGAGGATGTACCCCAAACTACAAGCAGCATTTAATCCGAGGGTTGAGGTTGGAGATGACAAAAGAGGTTGTTCACATGCTGAGTTTCAGAATTTTATACACTTGGAAGAATTGTGTTTTTTTTCTTTTTATGTTATGCTCTATTTTAAAAACATCTTAAATTTAAAACTGAATGCTTGATTTTATCACAAACGCAATTATACTATAAAAATGTAAAAATAATTGTATGCAATGGCAGGGAATAAGAGATACCATTTGAAACACAGTGAGTATTTGGAAATAGAAGTTATTTTTTTATCAATTTTCTACTGACCAGATTTACTATTTTGCATTTTTCTGAACACAAAATGAAGTGGAGAAATAGGAAAGGCCTGGGTTATAGAAAACGAACTGTATCCTAGAAATGTAAAGGGATTTGTGTTCAGAGGTGGAGAACAGTGGCACGACTGGTAACGGGAGATTCCAACGTGGTGTGAAAGACCCTGGCGTGTCGGGACTCCAGCCGTGCACATGCGAAGTGCTCTACCTGCTGGACACTGCTGACTGGATTTTCACTATCGTGAGGCCAAATATATCAGTCAGTCTACTGAGAAACCTATCCAAGATCAACATCGTCATTATGAGTGTATCTAAAATGAAAAGGTACTTCAAACCATTCAATATGTACAGACAGCTCAAATTTTATGTAAATTTACTTATTTTTTTAAAGATTTTATTTATTTATTTGACAGAGAGAGACACAGCGAGAGAGGGAACACAAGCAGGGGGAGTGGGAGAGGGAGAAGCAGGCTTCCCACGGAGCAGGGAGCCTGATGTGGGGCTCGATCCCAGGACCCTGAGACCATGACCTGAGCCGAAGGCAGACGCTTAACGACTGAGCCACCCAGGCGCCCCTTATGTAAATTTAAATTATGTGATTTGAAATTACATGATCAAAATATTCTGTGAGACTCATTGCATGAGGAAATTTTGAAAGAACATTTGAGTCAAAAGTACCTTTTGCGGTCCACCAAGAACCACCTACTTCAAAGTGGGGCTCAAGCAGAGCTTCAGTGATGCTATGAACTATCATGCTATTCAATATACACTGATTATAAATAAAATTCTTTAATGTCCTATCATGGAGATTTGTGGCCCATAGACCAAACTGGGTCTTCCACCTACCTACTTCAGCAAGTGTATTTTATTGCGGCACGGCATGCCCATTTGTTTGCATTATGTCTATGGCCCGTTCTGTCCTCCACTGGCCGAGTTGAGTAGAGATTGAAGGGCCGCTAAAGCCTAAAATATTTGCCATCAGCCTTTTACAGAGAAAGTTCGGCACCTGCTGTCCAATAGCAATGCATCCACTCATTCATGAAGCTTCCATGCCATTGCCAGCCCGTAGCCGCCAACAGCATGGAAAGAGGCACCATGAGATCCATGTGGAACGGAATGTACATGGAGAAGCCAACAACATAAAGTATGTGTGTTGATTTCAGCCAACTACTTGGCCTGTGTTAGAGATAATGCCAAGTGTTATGGACTGCACGTTTGTGACCCCTTCCCCAAACTCCGTACGTGGAAGCCCTGACCCCCAGTGGCATAGTATCAGGAGGTGGGGCCTTCGCGGAGGTAATTAGGGGTAGATAAAGCCATGAGGGCGGGGCCCCCATCATGGGCTTAGTGCCCTTGTAAGAAGAGGAGGAGACAGGAATCTCTGCTCGCATGCACCTAGGAAAGCCACGTGAAGGTGTGGTCAGGAAGAGGAGCGCCTTCCCCAAGAACCCAACCATGCTGGCATGCTGACCTCAGCCTTACAGCCTCTGGAACTGAGAAAAAGTCTGTATTTCAGTCCCCCTCCCCCACCATCTGTAGTAATTTATTACAGCAGCCCAAGCAGAACAGGGCACAGAGAAGCTTCCTAAGCAGCCTTAAAATAAAAATAGATGTAGTATCGATAGATTGACTTAGTCTGACAATATGGAACTCTACCTGTGTTCATTGCCATGGAATGAATCAGTCTTGCGTCGTGCAAGTTTGGAAAGCTGGGATGTCACTGGGCCCATAGCCCTAGCACGCGGTGTGGCCACCCTGCCCGCAGGGAGCCGCTGGTCCACGTCGTGCACCATACTCTGGTCAGAGCTGGCTAGCTGGACTTGCTGCCGTGACACACCTACCTCATTACGTGGTTTGGAAAGCAAGAAGACAGTGATCTAGCTTCATTGGATTTCCCTGTAGAAGTATCCATGGCATTCTTGCATAAATACAGTTGGATTACATGAATCTCCTTTGACGATCTTGGATCGAATTCATTTATTCAGGGTATTATCTCTCTCTGGAATTCCTCCTAACCTCCTGCACCTAGAGAAACCCCCAGAGCGGTTCAGACTCAGTTCTGCATGGAAGCCTTGGAACAGCTGACCCCCTAAGCTCAGTTTGTGGCTTCTTGGTCTACCCTCTCACTGCTCTGCTAAAGTGCTCCTACCCACTTCTTCCTTCCCCTGGACCAGAGCATCTCCAGGTAGATGACCCACTGTCATCTCTACCATGCTCACAACCTGGCTCGGTGTCTGTTGCTCAGGACATGCTCAACACACATCACCTAAAATTTCTGTTTTAATAATATTTCAAATAATTTAGGGAAATGTGTTTCCCAAAATGATTTTTATTATTACCCCATCAACAGTGCAAATAATTTTAAAATGTGAATCTCAATCGTTAATTTACCCATTCTGTGACAACATTTAAATGTTTGTACTTCTTTAAGAATATCCACTTGGGATAGAAGAGAATTTATTTTATTTTTCTCTCGCTTAGTAAGATTGTAATTGTGGAAAATTTAAAAATATTATTCAAGTTGTACCATCCAAAATAACAGTTCTTAGAACCTAAGTGTGCTAAATTCTATTCTTTCTTTGAGGGCTAATCCCTCCTACCCCATGGTGGTAGGGCATTGCTGAGCTTCCAAGAAAACACGCACATCCAGAGCGGTGTTGTTGGCAGTACTGCTGCATTTACACTAAATAACAAACGTGTCTCATGGTTTTTTTGCCACGTCAAGTGGTCGTGTTGCATTTAGCCAAAAGCTGCCATTGATTGTCTTACTCAAGGAGACCTCTGCGCTTCGGGCTACACGTTTACAGTAGTCTGCTCACATTTCATGGAATTAGTTAACGAGTCCTGGAGGTTTGCCATGGAACAGCATCCATAAAGGGAATATTTATGGTCTTATGGGGTAACTTCAAGTCATGGGATAACATTCCTTCTTGCATGTCAGCTCTCTCTTCTGGCTCTAATTTTCTGGCTCTTCAGGAAGTGTATCCTTTAGATGTTGATTTACTGAGGGTCTGTTGGCAATAAACGCTATGATGTGCTTGAAAAGGTGCCATTGTTTTAAAATATTAATCTCTCTGGGGAGAAAATTAGAGATTACCAGTTATCATCTCTTAGTTCCTTAACAATATTTAAAGTATAAAGTGGAAACTGTGAATTATAAAGATGCATCTACCATATTGCTACTACTAATTTTGCAATTGGTATAATTGTTCTTTTGTGGGCATGTTTGTTTTCTCTTTCACTATTTCTAAGAGTTTTTTTCAGCTTTCATGTAGTGTTATTGACAAATGAAATTATAATGTAATGTGTACATGATAATTTCATTTGTACATGCACTGTGAAAGGATTCCTAGCATCAAGTCAATACATTCATCATTTCACCTGTTTTTCCCTTTTTTTCCTTTTTGGTAATAACACTTAAGTTCTACTCTCCTGGAAAATTTCAATTGTACAAGACAGTGTATAATCACCATGTTATACATTACATCTGAATACCTTACTCCTCTTATCACTGAAAGTGTGTGCCCGCCTACCACCAGCCCCCCACTCCCAGCCCTGGCAACCACCATACTCTGTGTTTCTGTGATTCAGTCTTAGTAGGTTCTGTTTCTAGGAATTTACCCATTTCTTCTGGGTTATCTCATTTGTTGGCATATATTGTTCATAGTAGTTTCTTATGATCCTTAGTATTTCTGTCTTATCAGTTATAGTATCTCCTCTTCATTTCTGATTTTATTTATTTGAGTCTTTCTTTTTTTCTTAGTTAATCTCATTAAAGGTTTGTCAGTCTTTAAAAAAAAAAAAAACACCTCTGAGTTTCATTGATCTTTTCTGTTATTTTTCTGTTCATTCATTTCTTTGATTTTTGTTATTCCTTCTTTCTAACTTTGGGCTCCATTTGCCTCTTTTTCTAGTTCCTTGAGGTGTAAAGTGAGGTTATTTATTTGAGATCTTTCTTTTTTTCTTCATGTGTGTGTATTGCTATAAACTTTCCTCTTAGAACTGCTTTTGCTGCATCCCATAAGCTCTGGTGTGTTATGTCTCCACATTCATTTGTCCCAAACACTTGTAACACAAATCCAGAAGAGTCAGTGAAAGGGACTTCTACTCTTCTCTAAAAGAAACTTGGAGATTTTTGCATGTGTAGTATATAGGAATGCTATAATTAATATTGTTTTCAGAGAGGGATTTGGCTCATTCCTCAGAATGATAGTATTTTGCCTGAAGAATGAATGATGCTTAAAAAGCAAAAGATAATTGAATGGCAACATTGAGATAGGTTTTCTCACCTGTACACATTTTACAAATTTTCATGTTTTCATGTGAACAGTAGATATTTTCATATAGTAGGTTCATACGAGGACATTTTCTCTGCTATTAAAAAAATATAATAAAGCTGAAAGTACATTGTACTGAATTCAATTTTTGATGTTTTTTGGGGGGTGGGTTGTTTGTTTGTTTTTAAGCAGGCTCCATGCCCTTCATGGAGCCCAACATGGGGCTTGAACTCACAACCCTGAGATCAAGACCCCAGCTGAGATCCAGAGTCAGAAGCTCAACTGATTGAGTCACCTGGGGGTCCCACAAAATTTGAGTTTTACTCGACTCTGAAAGTATGTGATTTTAATTAAGTCACTATTATTTCCATATCATTTCTTTTTTTTCCATATTCCATTTTCATGTGGGTTGTGAAAAATGACAGTTTTAATTATTCCCTCCTGATTTACAGATCTTTTTTTCATTTTCTTGTCTTATTGCTCTAGTTAGGGCCTCAAGTAGACCGCTGAATATAAGGGATAAGAGCACACATTCTTCTGTCACTCATGATTATCAGAAAACAATTCTCAATAGCTTACCTTTAAATACAAATTTTGTTTTAGTTTTTGTTTCTTCATTTTGGACACTCGTTAAAATTACATGTTACCTTTTATTCCTAGCTTACTAAGAGGTTTTATTGTGAAGCTGAATTCCATAATATGTTCTTCCTGTATCTGTTTAAATGATCGTGTAATCTTTACTTTTTATTTTGTTATTATGAATTTCACTGATTGATTTTCAAATATTAAAACAAAACCTAACTATTAGAATAAAATCAACTTCATTGTGATATGTTATCCCTTTTTATTTATTGCAAGATTGGTTTATTAAGGGTTTTTTTTTTGTAGTTTTTACATCAAAGTGAGATTAGTCACAATTTTCCTATCTTTTATTGGTGTAATCAGCTTTTCATACCAAGGATAAAGCTCAAAAAATAAAAGAAAGAATTGGAAATTATTCCCTTTTTATCTATTTTCTGGAAAAGTTTAGGTAGAATTAACAATATTGATTCCTCAAATATTTAAAAATTTTTCTACTGGATCTTTTTTTTTTTCTTTCTTGGCCAGGATGATTTCTACTATAAAGTTCATTTCCTTCAAGCTTAGAAGATTATTCCTTTTCTATTTTTTCTTGGATCACCTTTGATAAGTTGTATTTCTTTAATAATTTTCCATTTTTATCAAAACTGATAAATATATTGGAATAAAATTCTTCGTAATATATAATTCTATGACCTTATGACATAGGTCATAGGTCATATGACTTATAACTCCATTTTCTGGAACTCCTTTTGTTCTTTTTTTTTTTTTTTCTGCTAGTTATTGATTGATAGTCTTGTCTCCTCGTTTATCTTGCCATTTTTAATTGCCTAAATTATTATTGAATATAAAAAGCTATAAAAATAATTTGGACTCTAGGATAATGGTTTATTCGTTTAGAGAAAGTTGCTATTTGCATCTGGCACATAGATAGGGATAGAAACAGTGTTGAATCACCCTAAAACCAATTCCAAGGATTGAGAGTATTTGAAGCTGGGCTTCGTTCCTTACGAGCCTCAGCCACAGATAGCTGGTCCTCACGCATCAGGTTCAGTCCTCTGGGGTGTCCTCTCAAGGCTGCTGAGTTGGATGTAGGTCCTGAATTCCTGTTTTGCCTGCAAGGCCTCTGGAGTCTTTCACATGCTCTCCTCAGTTTCTTGGTCTCTCAGATCCTTTCAGAGCTAGCCAATACTCAGAATGGAAATAAGTCCTCAGTGCAGCTGTCTCCTCTCGGGGCTTCTGGCTTCCCCCAGCATCTGGCCATGTAATCCATCTCTGCCTCATCAGACTCTCCAAGACACTGAGATTTTCCCTTGTCATTGTCGTTCACTTCTGCCAGTGGTCACAGTCACAGGGCTGGTCCAAATTACCAAGTCTCCAATTACTAGAAGCAGAAGACAAAGGATAAAAATAATGTGCTATTAAAATACTTGATAAAGTAACATTATTTAGTTTAAACTATATTTCCTCAGTGCAAATTTAATAAATTTAAATATTTTATGTACTTTGAAAGTTTAACGATATTCAGAAAATTAAATGGGATAGCCACACCTAAACTTCTAGACAATTCAAAAATCAAGGCAGAATATTTAAAAGGTAGGAATAAATACTTAAAAAGATGAAAACAAATTCCAATCCCTTCAACCAGTTAGCATGGATTGTTCTAGGTCCTTACAAATCATATGATATTTTCAAGTTATAGTCATCCTCGTGCTAACTGTTGGCCACTTTGCTCTTTTTTCAAATACTTTTTGCACTTGGATCCCAGGATACCATGTTCTTATTTTCCTCCCATGGGCCACTTCTTTTCAGTCCAAGCTGGCTCCCTCTCCTTCTCCACCTCTGAAGACTGAAATTCTCCAGTCTCAGACTCCAGACCCCCTTGCTCCTCCACCCGCTCTTCCTGATTGGCCTTGTCTACTTTCTTGCTTGATGGGCCCCCGCTAACTAAATCCTTCCACGTTCTCTAATCTCTCCTATGAGTCCTCTTGCTAGGAATTTGCTTAGAGATAGACGTTCTCCACATACATGGTCAATAGACCTGCCAAACTGACCCTGCCTGAAACACAGGACATTTGGCCTCAGTGTTTAGAGTCACTGATTTTGAAGCCAGACTCTGAGTTCAAATCTTGTACGTCACTGAGTAGACTTGGGGCCAGAGGCATTATACTCAACTCTGTGTTTCTGTGTTTGCAAAATGGAGGGAATAATAATAGAGCACCTAACTCACAGATACTTTGGAAGGAGTAAGCAAATTAATATGCATAAGTCAGTTTAAATAGTTCCTTGTCTGTGCTAATAATTATACAATATTTTGCTATTGTTATTATTATAGTGATCATTAATTTCATTATCATCCCCCCATTTTTTCAGGATGAGACTTTAGAGTTTTACTTGGTACCACTCTCCCTGAGGCATTCAATCCATGAAGACATCTCCCAAAATACAGCTGTGATTTGCCCATTCGGGGCACCAGTACCTGCACTTCACTGTCTGTCATCTGTGGACAACTGGACCACTGCCCAGGTCCTCACTGTGAGTCTCCCTGCTCCTCTTCCTGTGCTCCTGTGTTGCACCCACGTGCCATCGTAACCTCTTAGAAATGTCAGTCAGATCTTTCTAAACCTTCCCATCACATCTGGAATACACGCTGGGGTCTTCGCCAAGGTGGCGGGGGAGCTCATGGCCCTGGCACCCCTGCCCACCCTCCCCCAACCATCTCTCCAGCTCACAGACTCTCAGTCCCGTCAGGTGACCATTCTATGACTGATTATCTATCTTCCCCACTGGAAGTTAGTCTGTGCAAGAGGAGGGTCATCGTCTGTCACAAAGCCCCAGGGCACCTGTATCTGGAACAGTGCTGGCGCATGGTAGGCTCTCAATAAACACATTTTGAATTTAAAAAGGTCTAAAAAGTAAGTTGTGATTATTTATTTTTTCCAAAAATCATAGGAAGTAGATCATCCTACCCACATGTTAATGACCTAAAATCCGGTGAGTGACTGGCCCAGGGCCACATATTTGGTAAATGATGGAGTCAGATTGATTACATTACGAATTTTTTGTTTTTGTTTTTACCCTTCTACCACCTACTCCAAGCGTTGTTCCCTCTTATCCTTGAAGAAGGAGTAGGATTTATATTTGTGGAAATAAGCTTGGGATGGCTAAAATAAAGATAAGGAACTTTCTAAATTCACAAAAATATCTCTCCATCCACAGGGGTAAAAAAATGGGATTTCTTTAACTGACTTTTATATAATGCATATTACGTAGACTTTTTTTATTATTATTAATTTATTTGAGAGAGAGAATGAGATAGAGAGAGAGAGCATGAGATGGGGTAGGGTCAGAGGGAGAAACAGACTCCCTGCTGAGCAGGCAGCCCGATGCGGGACTCGATCCTGGGACTCCAGGATCATGACCTGAGCCGAAGGCAGTCGCTTAACCAACTGAGCCACCCAGGCGCCCCTACATAGACTTTTAAGCACTTCAAAAGCTAGCTCACGTAGCCCTCGTGACAAACACGTGAGTTTCGTACCAGTACGGCTTCTATTTTGCTGACCAGGAAACAGCATGGGTTACTTAAACACCTCACTCCGGGTACCTGGAGTGGACCCTTCCAGTGGCACATGGGTAAGGACATATGGAGGGTGTGACTCCAATCAGAAAGACTTTCTTAGTTTAGAAAACACAAAGCTCACTTCGAAGGGCTGATACAAAATGGGGAAATGCATTAAAATTAGTTTTTGTAAAGCCCTATCTAAGAGAAAATCAGTAAGGGGGAATGGTCTGTATTTGAGCTTCGCTGGGCCTTCTTTGCAAACACTCTAGGTGCCCAACTCAATTTCTCCCGTCACCAAGCCCAGGGTGGGGACAGTCCCAGGACACGCCAACCCCATAAGCCCAGAGATGAGTCAAGTCAAGTCAGTGTTGAACCAGGCTATGTACTAGAGAGAGAGGGAGTCGTAAAGAAATCCAGCATAAACTCCGCCCCTTGGGAACCCCCATGATGGTGAGCCTGATGGTTATATATGCAGCTAGCTTGGGCCCAAGGATTTGATAGTCATCGTATGTGCAAGCGCAAGTGAAATTTTATACGTGGTTGAATGAGGGAGCATTGGGGGCCGATCTGAGCATGGGGTGTGGTCACGGAGCATTCGCAGGAAAACGCATCAGCACAAACTGGAAACTGAGGCAGTGTAGCTTATCTTGGAGGCACAATGAGTGGCATGTGGAGGCTACACAGAGGTCTCAACAAAGCCAGGATGGAAGGCTGTGTGGTTTACCATGTAGGGCACGAGATCCCTGTCAGTAAGAAGGAACTCCATCTACAGCACTAGCCTGAGACAAGTGCACGATCACGGCCGGGCTTTCCGGGCCACGTCCCACCAACAGTCTGCACCTCACTGGGCTTTCTGTGGTGCCCGGACAGGTCGAGCAAATTTCAGCACAATAACCTCCTGCTTTTATTGAAATATGACCAGAACAATTCAATGACCCTGGAATTTTCCCTGAATTTCCACATTTGGGCTTCTCTTTAAGGAATCCACAGGCATTTGATATCATGGGACACCCAGATTGTTCATAGCGGATCAAAGTGGACCAGGGGGGAAAAAATGTAAAGATCTTTGTATCTGATGTATCTAAATACTCCATCTTGGTGTCATAACTTTTTTTTCTTTTTTCTTTTTTTTTAATCTTATTTTATTTAAATTCAATTAATTAACATATAGTGTATCATAAGTTTCAGATGTAGAGTTCAGCGATTCATCACTTGCATATAACACCCAATGCTCATTACATTTGGTGTCATAACTTTTTAACTGGAGCCTCACACACCCTATAAGTATAGAGTTGGGGGGCTGCTTGGACACCGTCCCCCACCATCTACAATAGAGCATAAAAGGCAGGATAACACAAGCCTCACAGCCAGGCCATGTAGTGATGCAAAACACTAGAAAGTCAGATTTGCAAAGATTTTAGGTGGCTGGAAGAAGGGTGAAAGCGTTGGATGTTTAAGAAGGTAAAGAACAATGTCTGCCCTCTGACCTCCCAGGACAACTGGGCCCCATGCAAACAGCAGTTTGGGGAGGGTGGGGGAGCCAGAGGAGAGCACGTCACTATCTCAGAAATGGAAATTACCCGTGAAAACTCGGGGCACCTGGGTGGCTCTGTCGATTCAGCATCTGCCTTTGGCTCAGGTCATGGTCTCAGGGTCCTGGGATGGAGTCCCGCATCGGGCTCCCTGCTCAGTGCAGAGTCTGCTTCTCCCTCTCCCTCTGCTGCTCCCTCTGCCCCCCGCCCCCAGCCCCTGCTCATGCTTTCTCTGTCAAAAAGAAAGAAAGAAAAAAAGAAAGAGAAAGAAAGAAAGAAGAAAGAAAGAAAGAAAAGAAAGAAAGAAAGAAAGAAAGAGAAAGAAAGAAAGAAAGAAAGAAAGAAAGAAAGAAAGAAAGAAAGAAAGAAAGAAAGAAGAAAAGAAAGACAGACCCATGAAAGCTCTGGACAAACATCCAAACTGAGCTTTGGCAGGTCTAATATAAGTATGTGATAACTACCCAAGGGTGGGATGTTCTGTCCTACTTGCCCTTGGGTTATTGTGCTTGGTTTTGGGTCCCTGGGAAACCGCCAGGGGTGAAGAGGAGACTCTGGACGCTGACGGAGTCTGGGAAACACTTTAGACAATCCATAGCGGGAACTCAGTGTGGAGGAGACAACGCTGGGTGGAAGGTGGTAGCAGCCTGCCCTAGACGTGGTTTGATGGGTCACACCAGGGGGTCAACATCAGGAGGATGTTCTGTCAATTGGAGCTCTTCCGGCCTCAACACAGATTTTTATAAAAGAATGAGGCAGGGGTAAAACTGAGGCAGGGGCTCCAGAACGCTGGCGGGACGCTGGGACGGTCCACACTGGGGTGCACATTCATGCCGATGGCCTCTTGTGTGGGTGTGCATCCCAGACGCTGGTGGGGTTTAGTTCTGTGTTGGTGCTACGAAGGAGGCCACCTTGATCACACGTTTGTTTTAAAACCCCCACGGCCTCCGAACCCTGCTCTTCTTGCTGAAAATACCAGTAATCTCCTTCAAAGGAATGGCTGGATTTTGCTAGATTATTTTCGGCATTTGGCAGCTTTGTAAACTTTTTATTAGTCCATTTATTGTTTATTTTGCATTTTGTGTTTGTTTTAAGCACATAAGGGTGAAGCACTCAACTGCGTGTTTTTCAACTTTAGGGCCATACCATGTTAAATCACAGATACCCAGTGCGGTTGGGTAAATGTTTGCCTTCCAGAGTCAGCCTAAACTAAACGAAAATAACAGTCCTAAATATTTTCTTTGCAGAAGGATCACTACGGCTCTCTCTCTCCTGAAGTCTTAATCCTAATCTTAAATATTTGCTGTCCTAAATTAAGGAAAGCTATGTCTGTAATCTTATTATCTGTTTTTCTTCATGCTCATCATAAATGCCAAAGGGTAATTCTTCCTAGAAAAATCAATCTTTTGTGATAACATACAGTGTGTTTTTAATTAATACAGTTGCTTGATGTTGCCAGACTAGAATATCTTATCGTCACACGCTGGGGGAATTCATGCAGGGTCCTGTCTGTGCATGCCGAGCCCTGGGGCCAAAGAAAAACCTTCTGTCATTAATTCTCTGCTTAACTAGCTTACTTATTAAGAACCCAGCCATCAGTCATGCTGGATAAGCATATCAAGATATAACGAGACGCCAGGAGTTGATGAAACACTTTGGCGGGGAGCAATGACCAGTTTTGTTGTAATAACTTGTGGTTCATCTCCAGTGTGGAGGGGAAAAAAAAAAGCCATTTGAGATTGCTCAATATTTTTGGGCAAAATGCAACTGTCATCTGAATCCAGAGATAGAAAGGAGGGTTTTTGTTTATTTGGTTTTTGTTTGCTTTGTTTGCAAGCTGAAAAGTGGTCTCTTGGTTGGAGAGCAGTGGGAGAGCCTGGGTTCAGTCACTTGTCCTTTTTAGTGGCTGATCCCTGGTATAAGTCACCTGGCCTCTCCCAAATTCTGCTCACCCCCTGCAAAATGAGGCCACAAGTGCCCATGCATGGTGGATGCACGAGGGAAAGTGTTAGAAGCACATCAAAGGCGGTAAGAACACTGCTATTCTTTCTTAAATTGATCTTCATTTTTTTAACCCTTCCAGAAAACAGCATTCCTAAATGTTCATGAAAAGAAAGAGTTAACAGATTGGCCTCATTGTTTCGATTGCCAAATTTCAGGTTTTAGTGTGGAAGCCTGGTCAACAAAGCCTTCTTTCTTCTTCCCCCAGAGTGTCGCCAAAATAAAATGTAGGCAAGAAATGCAGGGAATTTTTTGATAATGGCGCAGAGAGATATTTATTGTTTCAGAGAGCACTTCCTGAAAACATTTATAACCATGGAGCCAATAAAATGACAGGTTCAGAGATAAGTGCACTGGAAGGAAACAGACCATTGCAACACAGGCAAACTCCCTGCCACCATTCCTCCTTGGATTCCCGAGCATAAATTTTACATGAGTATCGAAGAGTCAGAATAAAAGTTCCCTGTTGTTGCTTACACAATAGGGACCAATTAGAGGGAGGAGAACTTGAGCTAATTGTTTTTAATCCTGTAAATACAGCCTGGTTTGACTCATCTCTACAGTGGGATCATTTCGAAGGCATGGAGCATTCCTTTACAGTTTGAAGGATGAGACTGTTTCTGAATTATAAGACGGTGAACTGAATACTGAATCCAGCGTCACACCTTTATACAATGGAAATAGGAACATTAGGTAGAAAACCTAAATACAGATAAATAACAATAACTAGGGGTATTATGTCCTAATAATAGCAGTATCTACAGATGATGGGATCTCTGAAGACCATGGAAGCAGAACAGGGAAAAGGGACTTGCAGGGACGGGAGCAGATGACCACAGTGCATGCTCTCACTGTCGTGGGCACAGCCCGGGAAGGAATAACCTCTGGAAGATCCCCACTTTATTTTCTAAGACAAAGCTGCTGAATTACCAACCTCCCTGCAAATTTTTCATGATCTGTTGCTTTGCCATGCCGTGTTGACTTCCCAGTGTCCATGAGACCCTACCCGGGCCACTGTTCACAGCCCAGATGACACCCAGCATCGTCCCCAGAACACCCCCTTGCCTCCACATATTCTCTCTCCTTCCAGTGGGCTCCCCTCGGTGAACTCCCTGACAGCCGAATCTAAAGCATACTCCCTTTTATACCCCCCAGGTCTCTGGGCAGGATTTCCATGTGCCCAAGGTAGCCCACATGAGATGGACGAAATTATAAAAAGAAAGTTGGGTTCTTGAGGTGCATAACTGGGTATGTCCTGCAGGGTGAGCAAGAGGCAATGCTAATAGTATTGTCATTCAATGTAGGGAAACTTGACTTGGAGTCCATTGGGCTGCTCTTCTTCCTTAATGATGAGTCAGCACACACACTGATGGACCAAACAAGAACAGATGGGAGGCCAGCCTTTGGTACTCAGTAACTGGTAACTGTTCATTTGCAGATTGTATTAAAGGGAAATAACTTTCTGGTCTAGGATTATAGAGACCCGATCATGCCAAATGGATTGAAGGAGTAATGCAGACCACACAAAATGTCCGGGGCACGAAAAAAACACAGACAGCCAGGACCAGCTCCGCAGACCCCGATGAGCAAGCTCACAAGTAATCCCAGTCTACTCGAGAACAGGGGCATTTCTGAGGGTGCTCAGAAACCATCTGCTGAGAAGAGAATTAGAACATAATGTTAAACTTTGCTATATAATACTTATAATTTTCTAAGAATTAAAATGAGAGGGCACCTGGGTGGCTCAGTCGGTTAAGCGTCTGCCTTTGGCTCAGGTCATGATCAGGTCCTGGGATCAAGTCCCGCATCAGGTTTCCTGCTTAGCAGGGAGCCTGCTTCTCCCTCTCCCTCTGCCCCTCTACTCGTTCCTTCTCTCTCTCTCTCTCTCTCATGAACAAATAAAATCTTAATAAAATAGAATAAAATAAAATAAAATGAGAAAGAATTCAATAGTCAAATGTAAGCAGTCATCGTTTCATTCCTTGGGTCTGATCACTATTGATTAAGGGTTATATTCAACTACTGATGCACCAACTTCAAGAACTCCTCTGATGTGTTCATTCATTCTTACACTCATTCATTTGTTTAACCTAGACCTGGTGAGTACACCCGCCAGACAATGCATAGATGACAGGGACGCACAAAGGAAAGAGAAAGGAATGGTCCTGTCCCCATAGAACAGACTTCCACAAAGGTGGAGAAAACTGACCACAGTTTCTGCCTTTCTTTTGTATTGTGTTGAAGGAGTTGTATTCCGTGATGGTACACACATTCAGCCCTGTGATGTGTCGGGATGACCATGTCAGAGGAAACAGGAGCAGAGATTTGAGGGAGTATCTGATAGGTGACCAGATGAAGTGTCCAGAGTGGATCCTGTCCCCCGCCTCTCATGCCACTCATCAAGTGCATGAGTTTCAGGGGTGGCGTAGAAGGCTTTGGATGCCAGAGATAACCTCACAGAGGGGCTTGGGGGCTTCAACAGCCAGATGACATGTTACCTAGGAAATCTCATGCTGCCCTTGTGGTCTCCCTCATCACCCTGAAAGTCATGCCCACTCCCCACGCCAGAAACAGCAATCCCGTTATCAGAGAGTGGGATTGCTTGCACACATGATCAGCTATTCCTATTGTTCTATGGGAAGTCACTCAAATGATCCCCTCAATCTCATTTCCTAGGTCCAAATAAAAAGAGAAAAATGAAAAAATCATCAAAGGATATTAAGCAGAAAAAGAAACCCTCAGCCGACAAGCAGAAAAGCAGAACTTTGTAGAAAAGTTATGTAATAATAGGTTAATAAGTATCTTACTAGAAACATAAACATACCTCAATAGAGAGACTAGAGATGGTGTTATAAATCTATACTAAAAATAAGCTTCGGCGACAAAAGAATCTGTATTTATAAACATTATTTTTAACATTGAAAAGGATGAAAAACAAAAACGAAACTCCACAGCTGGCCCCAAATAACCAGATAAACTCAGTCCACATTTGATTTAGGAAAATAAATGGAGGGAAATGAATAATAAAATAAAAGACGAAATTAAATAAATAATTAAGCTGAATGAAATGTCATCTGCCGTGAAGGTGAGAGACGAGTGTGTAAGGAAGCCTACGACGGGAGGCGTGCCCCGGGACACGGACAGAGAGCCTTGGGTCACAGCAGAAGCCCGACTGCGGGGAGGCTGTGATGTGTGCAGAGATCACACTGGGGAAGAGGGGGGCAGACAGACAGACCGACGGAGAGTTTTGTGGCCGGGGCAATTGCTTACCTGAGTGCACCCCAACCTCCCAAGAGAGCCGCGGGGTCTTTAGATTTGTTCTACTGTAAGATGACCAGCTTGAACTGCAAGGAGCAGAGATAATGCACCATGAAATGAAGGCCGAGACCCCCAGACGTCCAGGGGTGGTGTGGGGGGTGCAGGCCTCTCAGACGGCTCCCGGGAGGCCAGCTCCTGAAGCACACACACCGCCCTCCAACTATTCAAAACCACGGCCCAGCAGTGAAGGGATTTTGCAGGTGTGGTTGAGGTCCCCGATCAGACAACCCTAAGATGGGGGGATTACCCAGGTGGGTGAGTCCTCCAGCTGGGGCAGAGGGCACCTGGGGGCCACCTGGCCAAGGAAGTGCTGGCAGGCACTCTCCAGGAACCCCGAGTTCTCGGGGAGACTGGGACTTGACTCCTACCCCTTGTGGAATGAATTCTGCCAGCAGGGAGTGTGCCGGGGGAGAGGACCCTGGTCCCAGATGAGGAGCTCACCCTGGCTGGACGTCAGCTGTGGAGACTCAGAACGGACAGTCCAGCCACTCTGGGCCTGGGCTCCTGACCGATGGAAACTGTGAGGCTATAAAGTGGAGTTTTTAAAGCCACTGATTTGTGCTAATTTGTTACACAGCCAGAATCAGGCTGAGAAATCTACTCAATTCCTGAGACTAGATATTCCTTATGGAAAAGGAAGGAATGACCCCGAGCCCAGGGGCTGCCTCGGGAGCCATGAAGAAGCACCCAGAACAGCAGGACTGGGCCCCAGCCAGTGGGTCTAAGGCCCTGGACCCTGGTCCCACTTGTCCCCTGCACTGGTCGTCCTATTTCGGCCCCACGGTTGTGAGTCAGGTGAGGAAGGGACAGGTAAACCTCACCTGATTCAGACTGCAGCGGGGCTCGGGGACACTCAGGAAGGATGTGCGGGGCTTGTGGCCAGAGGTCTGACCGTGGTGGCTTTAAACCTGTCCCAAATTCTTTAACCCCTGCCTGTTCCACGGTGCTCTCTGCCTGCCCCCCAGGGCCCCAGGCAACCTTCGTATTAGCCCTGTGGGGAGGAGTCAGAAGTCAGTTAGTGGAGGTCCCAGTTCTGCAGGCGTCTCTGGGCACTCCCTGTCTCTGTCTGTCTGTATCTGTCTGTCTCTCTCTCTCTCCTTCATCCATGTGAGAAGCCCCTACCCGCCTGGCCAGAGATGCAGGATAAAGACAGTCTAGCCAGGCCACCAACAAAATCGATGGTCCATGGCTCTTTAAAAGAGCTTATCAGGGCTCCTGGGTGGCTCAGTCAGTTAAGCGTCTCCTTTCGGCTCAGGGCATGATCCTGGGGTCCTGGAATTGAGCCCCATATTGGGCTCCCTGCTGCTTCTCCCTCTCCCTCTGCCCCTCCCCCTGCTTGTGCTCTCTCTGTCTCTCTCTCTCTGTCAAATAAATAAATAAATTCTTAAGGGAAAAAAAAAGCACTATCAGAGGCGCTGTGGTTAAACAGCTGAAGCCAGGAGGATTTGCAGAAGGGCCCAGTGGCGCCAGGACAGGATTCAGGCCCTTCCCCTAAGCTGGCCTTGCAAGATGCATTCAGGCGAGGCTTCTGGGCTGGGCACGAGGGAAGGCCCTGGCCTCCCGGCTCCGTTAGGAGGGGGACCCGGCTGCCTCCCTTTCTTTGGTAACTCTTTCCTGAGTGGCTTTTGTCCCCGCTTTGCGGCAACAGGGCCCCACAGAATTGCTCACAGGAAGTGGGTAGCGCACAGCTTGGCCCTCCCGGTGGAGGGGGACAGTCCTTCCCCTTCCTGGAACCACTGGGTACCCCGAGGACATCCCACTCTCTGCTTCCCGAGCATAGCAGCCCTCATGGTTCCCCCCACAGACGGGAAAGAAGAAATCAAACCACAGGGTCAGGATTTCCATCAGCTCTGCCACGGACAAGTGCGCCCCGAAGTTCAACCTGCCGATGCTGTGGGGTGACCGCACCCTGCGCCCACCATGGGGGAACCCGGAGGGCAAGGCCCAGCGCCGCCTAGCTGGGGGGCAGGCCGACGGCAGAGCCAGGGGCAGAGACAGGGTGCCCGGGAGGACTCAAATCTGGCCGAGCACTGACCTCAGAGGCCGGCCTCACGGGAGCGTGTGTGAGAGTCATCTCTCCCCGGGATGCTCTGCGGTCCGTGCAAAACCACGAGCAATTCTTATAAAATGAAAAAAAAAAAAATAGAGAAGTCCTAAAATGATGATGTTTCCATGGACATTTTTCAAACTGCTGGAGTCCACGGAGAACGTATATGTCAGAGATTAAATTAAAGTTCCAACAAATGCCTACAGACTTCTGTGCAGTCTTGGAGCTTTGATGAATTCCAGGTGGTTCGGAGATGCCCAAGGCGGAAAGCACACCAATATTTGTGTTTTCTCTGAACTCGTGAGTCAGAAAAAAACAAGCATTTTCATTTGTGCCTTA
This sequence comes from Halichoerus grypus, assembly GCF_964656455.1. Taxonomy (NCBI): domain Eukaryota; kingdom Metazoa; phylum Chordata; class Mammalia; order Carnivora; family Phocidae; genus Halichoerus; species Halichoerus grypus. The sequence continues at coordinate 1,689,266 of NC_135723.1, forward strand.
TCTTGTTGTTCTTATCTGGGCCCCGCCCCTCCCGCACGCACGGGGCTGTCTTTCCACCTCCGCGGTGGAGCTGCGTGACTCGGGACAGCTCATCCGACCCCTCTGGTCTGTGTTCTCTCTGCTACATGAGCATCATAACCGCAAAGGATTCAGCGAAGCGACGTTACTGTCGCAGACTCAGTGCCCTTGGCAGGCGCTCAGAGCTCTGTGTGTCTTCCTCCTTCTCTCAACAAAATCTACTTTAGAAGAAAAAGAAAAAAATATATACATATATAGATAGATAGATGTATGTATGTATATATATGATCCTCCCTTGTAGCTGAACTCTGAGAATGGATTTCCCTCCCCCTTCCCTACTGAGTCCTGCTGTCAGTAACCACGGCAGGTAGTCCGGGCCTGCATGGCAGTGCTGGTGTCCAGAGGGTCCCCCAGGCAGGGGGCGCAGCAAAGCGGACCCTGACAACCCGCTGGTTCGGCCAAAGCTGGCTGGATTTGGACGTTGCAACCTCCCGGCCACTTCCTCCCACTGGCAATCCATCCTCAAGAGCCCTCTCTAGGAACAGAGGGGTGCTCTGTTCCTAGAGAGAAGTCTAACGTGCCCTTCCTTAGCCGCTGTAAGCAAATTTACTCCTCGTATCCTGGAGGCTGGAGGTCCGAGATCCAGGCGTGGCAGGGCCGGTCCCTCCCGAGGCCTCTCCTGGGTGTGCAGACGGCCGTCTCCTCCCCGGGTCCTCACGGGGTCATCCCTCTGTGCGTGTCTGCGTCCTGATCTCTTCTTCTTATAAGGACGCCAGTCAGATGGGATCATCTTAATGACCTCTTTTAAACTTGAGATCTCCAAACATAGTCATATTCTGAGGTGGTGGCGGTTAAGGCTTCGAAAATTTGGGAGGACACAATTAAGCCCCAATTTGAGCACCAATCATCTTTGCTTATAGTACAGAGTGCACACCAAAGACCAAGAGCCACTTACGATGGAGGAAAATACGTTTCTCTACGAAAAAATTGAGGACAGCAAGCATATATCCCTAACAAGAAGTATTAGACACTCCAGTGGTCTTGATCCAGGCGGTGGGGAAAAGGTCTATTCACTCCAGCCCCAAGTAGACCGGAGGGGAGAAACGCCCTCAGCCCCCATCCTTGACAAGCATCTGCTTACTCAGCTGGGGCCCCATCACAGCCCTGCAGGAAGCAGGGCCCTGTCATCCCTGAGCCCCGTGAGGGTGTTGGGGACGTGGCAGGGAGGCGGCGGAGAGACCTCACTTCTCCGGGGCCTTGTGCTCCAGGCCAGGGGAGTGTGGGCAGAGTGTGGGAGTGCCACGTCAGCAGGGGTGCGAACCGCGGTCTCCCACCCTGCTCATCGGGGCCTGTGCAAACCCAGAGAGCTGGGTCAGCCACCTGCTGTCAGCAGGGCTCGGCCTAAGGAGCAGGGTAAGGGGTGCCAGCCTATGTGCAGAGGCTGTAAGAGCCAAGGTTGGGTCTGGGAGGCCTGTGCTCCCAGCTGGGCTCGGGCAGCCCGCAGCTCCAGGAGCCCCATCGGCCTGCGGCACCAGGACCCAGAGCAGCAGGGAGCTGGGCAAGGCCAGAGGCACCTGCAGACCTGGGTGGAGGTGTAGGACGGCCTCGCTGCCCAGGGTGGGAGCCACCGCGTGTGGCTCAGCACGAGCCATGGCCACCTGCAGAGGAGGGGCACGCAGCAGGCCCCCAAACAGGCTGGCCCCGCCTCACGAGTCCTCAAGGGAAGCGTGCATACACACCGTGGCCTGGCATGATTCTTAAATTTTGGAAGCAACTTGAAATTAAGAAATCAGGGTGGGCCCGCAGGATAATTTTGCCAGAACTTTCAGGCATCCCTCTCTCGCTTTGCCAGCCTCTGACCCAAGGTAAGTCGTGCTCTCCCTGGAAGTGCCCGAGGGGAACTGTAGACGCTGCTGACAGCAAGCCCAGGGCAACGCCTGTCTTCATCCTTCTGCACTGTCTCCTTACCAGCGCCTCGTCACCATGAACGCTGTGAGGAGGCTGGCAGCCCTGCCCCTGCTCTCTCGGCTCTCTTCTCCCCGGGCTCCCAGCGGCAGTGCCGAGTGTGGGGAAACGGTGGTCTGCGCCCCTGCTGCCCAGCTGCCTTGGCGCCTGTGCGCATCAGGCCCTCCTGCACACCATCTCCCTCCTGGGAAGGACACCTGAGGCCACGCAGAGCTGGGCATGGTGCCTGAGCAGGGTACTCGTCACCTGTGCTCATGGCCGCTGCAGCCCTTCGGAGAGGTCCTGGCTCCTGCCCGGAGTACTGGCAGTAGGGCCACCTGCTGCTCTTCACCTGTCACAGACCACAGACCACAGACCACAGACCACAGACCACAGATCATAGACCACAGACCATAGACCATAGACCACAGACCACAGACCACAGACCACAGAACACAGATCACAGACCACAGACCACAGACCACAGATCATAGACCACAGACCATAGACCACAGACCACAGACCACAGAACACAGAACACAGACCATAGACCACAGACCACAGACCACAGACCACAGATCACAGACCACAGATCACAGATCACAGATCACAGACCACAGATCACAGATCACAGACCACAGACCACAGGACAGAAATCACAGACCACAGATCACAGACCACAGACCACAGATCACAGACCACAGATCACAGAACACAGACCACAGACCACAGACCACAGATCACAGACCACAGACCACAGACCACAGATCACAGATCACAGAACACAGACCACAGACCACAGAATACAGAACACAGACCATAGACCACAGACCACAGACCACAGATCACAGATCACAGATCACAGAACACAGACCACAGATCACAGAACACAGACCACAGGACAGAAATCACAGACCACAGATCACAGACCACAGACCACAGATCACAGATCACAGACCACAGATCACAGAACACAGACCACAGGACAGAAATCACAGACCACAGATCACAGACCACAGACCACAGATCACAGACCACATATCACAGAACACAGACCACAGAACACAGACCACAGATCACAGACCACAGACCACAGGACAGAAATCACAGACCACAGATCACAGACCAGAGACCACAGAACACAGACCACAGACCACAGCTCACAGAACACAGACCACAGATCACAGAACACAGACCACAGACCACAGCTCACAGAACACAGACCACAGATCACAGACCACAGACCACAGAACACAGACCACAGACCACAGACCACAGATCACAGAACACAGACCACAGGACAGAAATCACAGACCACAGATCACAGATCACAGAACATAGACCACAGATCACAGAACACAGACCACAGACCACAGACCACAGATCACAGAACACAGACCACAGGACAGAAATCACAGACCACAGACCACAGATCACAAATCACAGATCACAGACCACAGATCACAGAACACAGAACACAGACCACAGACCACAGATCACAGATCACAGACCACAGACCACAGAACACAGACCACAGATTACAGACCACAGAACACAGAACACAGAACACGGATCACAGAACACAGACCACAGATCACAGATCACAGACCACAGATCACAGAACACAGACCACAGGACAGAAATCACAGACCACAGATCACAGACCACAGATCACAGATCACAGATCACAGACCACAGACCACAGATCACAGACCACAGAACACAGAACACAGATCACAGATCACAGACCACAGATCACAGGACACAGACCACAGGACAGAGATCACAGACCACAGATCACAGACCACAGACCACAGATCACAGAACACAGACCACAGGACAGAAATCACAGACCACAGATCACAGACCACAGACCACAGATCACAGACCACAGACCACAGACCACAGGACAGAGATCACAGACCACAGATCACAGAACACAGACCACAGACCACAGAACATAGATCACAGAACACAGACCACAAGACAGAGATCACAGACCACAGAACACAGACACAGATCACAGAACACAGACCACAGGACAGAGATCACAGACCACAGAACACAGACCACAGGACAGAGATCACAGACCACAGACCACATATCACAGATCACAGACCACAGACCACAGAACACAGATCACAGAACACAGACCACAGGACAGAGATCACAGAACACAGAACACAGATCACAGACCACAGATCACAGAACACAGAACACAGAACATGGACCACAGATCACAGAGAACAGACCACAGATCATCGATCACAGGCCACAGAACACAGAAACTAGAAACAGACACAGACCACAGACCACAGAACAGATCATAAACCACAGAACACAGGCCACAGGCCACAGATCAGAGACCACAGGACAGAGATCACAGGCCACAGAACACAGACCACAGATCACAGAACATTGGCCCGAGACCACAGAACACAGAAAGCAGAACAGAACTTCTGTTTCCTGCAGACAGCACCCACTCTCTCCCGGCCAAGTGTCCCTTGCTTTTGCAGGGTGTGTACACCTGCTTCTAGGCTGCGAGGGCCATGCTGAACAGCCTAGAGACCCTTCAGGCAGGACCACAGCCTCCCTCACTGCCCCGCCAACAACTTGTTTCCAATACTCAGGTTTTTTGGCTCCAAATGTGAGGTCAGTTTCCAGTGCCATTTCTACTCTTAGAAGTATGTGGTTTCCTTTGGTTTTCTATTTCTCTGAAGCTTCTAACTATCTTGTATATTTCATGTGTGTTCTTATAAAGCTCATATAAAATTAAAAATAATATTAAAGTTGTGGTATCGAAGTTATTGCAATGTGATAATCTTTGCAAATTGTTTCAGTAGCACATGGTCTCAGGTAACACGTCAGTAATGGAGACAAATTGCATAATGTGATAGGTGAGGAGATTTCATGTAAATTTTCCTTAACATCCAGAGATGACTCATATTTGAACTAAAATGCCCATATGTCCTCAAATCTTTTCAGAAGACAATCATTGTACAAATTTCCATCGACACAATTGTGCATCTCCACACACTCCAGGATCATCCACAAAACTCTCCAGGATCATCCACAAAACTCTCCACAAGACCAATTATGCTAAAGATAAATTGTGTGCATTTCGTATATTCAATATTAAAAATAAAGAATGGCAGAAACTGGAAGTGATAAGATGGTGGAAGATGCACTGGTCATAGAGCATCCTTTCTACAAAGTGCAGGAGAACCGACTTCGTATGTGATGCTCACTCAGCAGGGTTCTGCATGTTGGCTGGAAGTCCGCTCATTCAACGAGCAGCCCTACAACTTAATAAACTCTGGCAGAGGGCGGTTTCAGCTTATAATCACTTCTAACTAAGTGGTAGGGGTGCACTAATAGCCCACACTCCAAAGAAGTTCTACTGAACTGTGCATCTCTTGTCTATGACAGCCCATCAGGAATATTTTTATAGGAGCCACTGACTCATTGAGGGACCTCTGCTCCCGGCACCTCACAATGTGGATAACTGCACTGGATCTTATACACGTGCAGACAAGCCATGTTGACTCTCTACACAGTTGGAACTGGGAGAAATGCGACCAAGAGAACAGTCTCTCTGAATGTGGTACTGATTTGAATGTCTTCAGGGCTGTCCCGGGAGGGTGAGCACCACCTTGTTCGGTGAGAAATGCAAACACATTATTCACACTCTGTGCGGGAAAGAAGGTAAAGAATAAGCCATGGTCAGGATTCACAGAGCGCTGTAGGGTGGCAGCAGGAACGCGGATTAAGACCCGCTGGGTGGCCCATTGGCGTCGGTGGTGAGTGGCACAGGTGGGTATGACCAGGTCGCTGCATGAGAAAAGGCACCGTTGTTGGTGCAAGGTCCACACCAAAACAGCCACGTGTCACCCTCGGTGGATGATAAAAACACTCCAGGCCAGAGCTGCTCTTGGGGAAGGACTCCGATTCCACACAAAAGCGGTCCCCACCGTGTCCCCAGGCCAGGTAGATTCTGAGCTGCTGCATCAGGAACCACCTTGTCAGGAGGTGTGGGGTGATCGGGGGGCCCTAGCTGAAGGCAGAAGGTGTATTTACCCAACAATCTGAAGGAAGACCGAACGGCTGGGGCCAGACACTCCCTCCCCTGGACAGGCCGCCTCACCCAGTCTCTCCTCTTCTGTCCCCCTTCTGCCTGATCCTACGGAAAAGGGGGTAACGGGTGCCAGCCTCCTGGGGAGACAATGATTTTGATGCCAGGTCCAACTCATGGATTTTTCCCCACACCAAACAATGCTCTGACACCAGCTGGGTGTCCTATAATGACAATGTAGCTGGATCCTGACACCATCTGCCCAGAGACACAGTCAGACCCACTGGTCTCCCAGCACCGCCCTCCCCCACGCCAGCCCCAAGTCAGGCTGTCACCTGGGTTCTGAGCCACCAGCCACAGACCAGAGGTTCCCATGACCCCTCTCTGGGTTTGATGAAGCTGGAGAAGGCTGTGTGTATGCATCCACGTGTGCACGTGTGGAGTGTGCACGCATCTGTGTGTGCACGTGTCTTGTGTGCATGAGAAATAACGTGCGAGTGTGTGTATGTGGGAGGGGAGGGCCTTGGGGGTGCAGAAGTAGAGAAGATAAGAGCTGGATTGCCAAATTCCAGTTGTTTACCAATTCTTTTTAAGAACAAAATTTTGATTGCCTGATATGCTAAGGAGAGAAAATTAAGTATTTGTTCATGTAAGTTGATGTTATAACTTGACTGTTGCACATTTGCTAAGTACAGAGCAGGGCGTGGGCTTATTTTCTGAGCACCGTGTCCGTATGGTGTTAGGGATGCCGTTGCGTCTCTGTCGGAGCGGGGACCCAGATGTTTCTAGGCTTGGGTTGCACAGAACGAAGACTCTCATGATTTCACACAGATCACTAGTTGTAAATTGTAACATTTCCTAAAGCATTTAAGTTGCAACCTTAGTCTAGCTTTAACTAAAGATTTAAAACCGTGGAAGAACTGCAGTAAAAATCACGGAAGTGGAATTGTTAAAAATATCCAGCGACCCCTCACTTGTTTATCTCGAAGATGTTAAATTTAGAAGGACTCAGTGAACAAGATACCTTGCCAGTTCACCCTTCTTAATTTGGAGAAAAGAATTTCTAATGTATCTTGTGATAGTAAAAGAAATTCACGTTGATGTTTTAAAATCTCATAGATAACGAAGCATAGTTTCCAAACATAACTGTGCTTTTTCTCCATGCGCTGCCCTCAAGGCAGATTGGATTTACTTGCTGACACCCTTCCCACAGTTGAAAATGAAGGAAATTTATGACCCTGTTTTGCCAAATTATACTTTTTTAGATAATTAAATATTAGCAAAAGCACATACTCCAGTTCAACCATGTTACGCTTGAAGATAGTCTCTGTAGTGTCTTTGTGTGCATACAAGTAATAAGCATAAGTGTGTGCATGCGTGTGGGTGGCGTGTGGGCAAAGTTTGCATTCTGTATTTCCTTCAGTTGAGCTCATTTCCTTGAGGCTAATTAAAACAGTTGTCTAGTGGCTCCCAGTGTCCATAGAAGCCCCCATTTATAGACCATGAGACCGAACTTCCCAAGGAACATAGGACAGATGTCCCCCTCGTTCCCCCAACTGTCCCTGCAAACCCCGCCATAGACGATAGTGGTCAAATGAGAAGCTACAGATGATGTTTCCCCCATTTTGTTTGCTGGCTTGCTTTAAGAAACAAACACAAAAGAAGATTTTAATTTTGAGAGGACAAGGGGCCTGATTTTCATGACTTATCCCAAATTCTATTTGACACATCCTTTGATGAGTAAAGACGTTTCCTTCTTCAGCATCATTTCTGGTGTCTTACTCACTATTTAGTGGGGCTGAAACTTAGTGCATATGGATGGAAGTTTAGAGACAGAGTGCATTCAGGGCTAGAGTCCAAGACCTTTAATAAAATGTCACATTACTTTCCAAAGGCGTGACATCAGTTTAGACACTCAGCAGAAGTTTCTTAGATCCACACCGGTATTGCGTGGCACATTAATTCTTGCCAATCAAATTGGTAGGAAACTGCATCTCAGCAGTTTGATCGATAAGTTCATCATTGCTAATGAGTGAAGAAAGTCTTCATTTTTTACTGGCTCTTCCTGTCTTTTTCTTCAGTGAATTGCTAGTTGTGTTTTGTCCATTTTTTAATTGGATGGTTTGTCTTTTTCTCATTTATTGGTACGTGAAAGATAAATGAATGGATGGATGGAGAGATGGGGGTCACATTTCAGCTATATATATTATAAATATGTTCTCCCATTTTTAGTTTTTTTTTTTTGCTTTTTATAAGAATGTTTGTGATAAGCAGATGTTTTTAATTTCAACAGGGTGGACTTCATCAATCATTTTTTTGTGATTAGTATTTTTTGTGTCCTGCTTAAGAAATTCTTCTCAACCCCAAGGTCAGAATGATTTTCATCTATGTTGCTTCTACCAGTTTTAAAGCTTTTCTTTTGAATGTAAGTCCTTAATCCATCTGGACTTAATTTTTCTATGGTGGGAGGTAGGCTTCTATTTCACAAATTCCATGTAAAAATACATTTTCTCCATATATTATTTAGTCCCATCTTTGAAATAAGACCTCCCATGACACTATCACCATTTATCAAAATCCCGTAGTCTTCGGTCTGTTTCTATAGTCTGTACTCTACTCTGGTTCATTAATTTATTCACTACCCCTATTGCAAAGTCAGAATATTAATCGCTGTGGTGTTATAATAGATCAGTTTGAGTAGTATCTGCCTTAGTTTCTTTATAGATTGGGAGCTCTTTCAAGACAGAGAATGTGCCTCATCCCTCTCTATCCCCCCAAGAAGACCCTGTTGAGTGACACATAAGACGCTCTCGGTAAATACCTTTCCAGCAATTTTACTGTGTGATACTCCTTCCGTCAGGATGTGGAATCTCTGTCCTTGAACCACTGAAAATCTTGGTCTCGGAGTCCTGAACCATGTATAAGGAGTCTGATCGCCCCAAGATGACCATTCCTGAAGCCAAAGCCACATGGAGAAGCCACATGGAGACACTCCGGTCCAAGCATTTGAGTGACCGAACCCCTGATACCAGGCAACGGAGAAAAGAATCCTGCAGGTGATTCTACCCTGGGTGCTTTGACTCAGTCCTAGCTGTTGAGTCTTCTCAGCTGAGGGCCCAGGCATGGTGGGTAAGGAGAAGCCAAACACACCACCTATATCCAAATTCCTGACCTACCGAATCTGAGAGTCTAATAAAAAGGGTGTTGCCTTGCACCACTATGTTTTGGAGGCGTTTCCTCTGCTGCAAAAGATATGAAGGCACCTGTTCACTGGAGCTGGGGGAGGACCCCGTGGGGACGGGAGCAGGGGCAGCAGCAAGTCTCTGGGATGCAAGGTCTTCTTGTTGAGGGATCCCTTCCGCTAACTGCACATCGTGTTACTTCATGGGCTCAGGTTCCCCTCTGCAAAACCACTGCGTTCACTCAGTAATTTCAGTTTCCTTCTAGCTCTGTTGTCTCCAGCTGGAAACCAATCCAGCCTGATAGTCTTGTTATTTAAAGCCAGAATACACTAGTAAATTCACCACAGAACTTCTGTTTCTGGGATATGCCAAGTGGATGGGTGCTATGGTCACTGTTAACTGTTAACATATTTTATTTACTGGATACGTAACATTCACCCCCGAATTTCTTAATAAATTTCTTAATAAATTTCTTAATTTCTTAATAAAAATGATTTGTAGTTCACAATGTATATTCTTACCACATTTGAAAGGATTAGGGACTGTGCATACATCTACCAGATAAGAATTTAAGGCAAATATAGAAGAGGTAACATACACTAAAACTTACATGAATTAGTTACATACGGTAATTGACAGCACCCATAACAGTCATTAAACTCAGTCCTGGGTAATCTAGAAGCAAAGGCAAAACATGAAGGGTTACTGAACTTTATTGTCCGATAAAATTTGGCAGGCAAACTTCTGAGCAACGATCAGGATGTTCTGATAGGTGCTGTAAATAAGAGGGGTAGAGTGATAAGAAACAATAGAGCTTTCAGAATCTAGAGATAAGCTCTCATTAATATCGACAGCACCCTGACAGTTAGATATCACAGGATTGCCATTTTACAGATGAAAATACTGAAGCGAACTGGTAGTAATCACAATTGCTTGAAATTATACACCTGCTCAATGCCAGTACAAAGACTCATAGATTCATTGTCCTAAAATCAACCTCACTCCACCATGCTTGTAATAAATTCCAAATTCAATTTAACATTGGGACCTCAAGCCAGCCTTGACCAAGGTCTTTGTAGCAATCCTGAAAAATTGCAGAGATGTGACTTTTCTCTGCATTAATTTCCCCAAAAGCTGAAGTTACAAATATCATAAAAACTCACAAAAATGATGCACGCGTGTGGTTTATGTTAGGGGGATGGGGAGGCTAAGGAAATGAAATTCAGAAGTGATAAAAATAAGCCCTACAGGGCATCTAGGGGTAGATGCTGGCCTGCTTTGTCCTCATTTTTCTCAAATATCAAACTTCCTCAACCAAATCTCTGATAAGAATTGGAAAGCAAACAGTTCAAAATTGGTCTTTCTTGGCACGTTGCAGGAATAAACATCATTAAATAAATTTATTGTGAGTCATTGCAACATGCTGTAACCTGCATACACAGCAGGAAAAGTGCTGTGTGGTCCGGCAATCTTCGGTGATGTTTTCGTGAGGAAGGGGCAGGTGCCTCTCAGTTTGATCACACGGGCTCTTGTTAATGTTGCTAAGTTTTGACTTGAGCACACATTAAGCTTTGAATCACCACAAATGTCCTCTCAATATGGTGGAGGCAGGTGGCCTTGCTGCTCAGCATGCTCTGAATAAAGCCAGAGTGTCATACCCTCCTTCCTCATCATTCCCGCTGGTGCACGTAGAGAAGAACCCTCCTAACCTGAAATGTGCCAAAGCGATTTTATGTTATGTGTCTTCCGAATTCTTTTGGGTCCTTTAATTTATGTAACTTTCAGCAAATGCTCACTGGTGGTTCAATAGTCTTATACGTTAAAATTATCCACAAATTTTTAAAAAATAACACAAAACAAAGTATTACTATGGTGAGCGCTGTGAATTGTGTAAGACTGATGAATAACAGATCTGTACCCCTGAAACAAATAATACATTATATGTTAATTAAAAACATTTAAAACAACAACAACAAAAAAAGATTGGAAATAAAAATGCTAAAAGAGATTTTGAAATCACCCTAGATCTAAACTTGTAAGGGATGATCTTTTTAATAGTTTGCCTTGATTTAGAATTTTCAGTCCGTCAGTAAGTAATTCACAAATTCACACACATCCCATTCTAACAGGCTTTATAGGAATCATGATATTCTGGGCCTTTCCCTCTATCTGTGTCTTTCTTTAGTTTCTTCCCTTTGCCTGGAATACTCTGTTCCTCACCTTGCCCTCCACAAACCAGCTTTGGATAGCCCAATTTTGACCTCCTGTTGGAAATCTTCCCCAATTTCCTCAGACAGAATTGGGGATCTTACAAGCTTATAAGGCAGCTGTGGTCTTATAGTAACACTCTGGACTTTTCATCTCATTCAACAAGTAGTCATTGAAAACATCCTTCTATTGCTTGCCTGCCATGGGCCAGGCAGTGCTCTAACCCCAGGGAGATGGCAGTGAGGGAGACAGAGCAGGCCCCCCAGAGAGAAAAATGTAAATATGGAAATGAATATAAAATAAAGATGGGACTTAATTGAAGGTCTAACCTAGCAGGGGAGGCAGCCTCTAAAATGGGTCCTAGTGATGCCTTGGAGATACACACCTTTGTGTGATCACATCTCTTTTGTGTGGGCTGAATGGAGTGACTTGGTTCCAGGAAGCACAATACCGCAAAAGAGATGGGGTTCTGAGATCTGGCTACTAGAAGATTGTGCTTCCATCTTCCTCACTCTCTCAACCAGGGAAACATTTACTCAAGAAAAACTTCTAAATCTTGGCAAGAGCACTGAGTTTTGGAGAATGAACTCACCCTTCAGTCCCAGCTTCTGCCCCCAGCTTATCAGCAGCCTGGAAAACGATGGCCTGCCTTCCCAGACCAGTGTCAGCCACAGCAGAAGGGGTTTCATTCACAAAGAATTACAATGACTGGTTGCAACCTGTCTGGCTGCTCCCTTCAAAACTGGCCTAAACGGCTTGCCTTTTCCTTGTCTGTCTCAGAATTCACCTAATGTGGAAGCTGTTGCCTGATGGATATCCATCAAATATGCTTAAAGGAAGATGTTTTAGTTACTTCTGCCTCTGGCAGTGCATGAGAATAGAGTAATTAGAATTTGCACAGAAAGGCTGGGGAATAAAATGCTTTGAGAAATAAGGGCTTTACAAGGTCTGACATTTTTCTGAGAATCCAGAAGGCCATGTGCATGCTCAGTGATGACCCGGGAAGACCCTAACCTCTCATCTGCTGACCTTGAGACTGTGCCAACAGCGGAAGTGAAGGCTAGGGCAGAGTTGTGACCCCCTTTACTGAGCAAGGAAGGGGCACCCCACATACACACATCATCACTAGCCAGCCACTAAGTGAATGGAACAAGGACAGCACTGGTCACACACAACAAGAACATGGACTGTACAGAATTTGCTCAGAACAGTCATGAAAACACAGGAAATGGTAACTACAGCAAGAGGCAGCCAGCAGGGGCGCCTGGGTGGCTCAGTCGTTAAGCGTCTGCCTTCAGCTCAGGTCATGATCCCAGGGTCCTGGGATTGAGCCCCACACTGGGCTCCTTGCTCCACAAGAAGCTTGCTTCTCCCTCTCCCACTCCCCCTGCTTGTGTTCCCTCTCTCACTGTATCTCTCTCTGTCAAATAAATAAATAAAATCTTTAAAAAAAAAAAGGCAGCCAGCAAACCCTTGAAAAAGAAAAAGGAGAATCTGGTTTCCAAAGTCACTACATCATAATATTCAAAATATCCAGTGTTCAACAAAATATTAGGAGGCAAACAAAGAAATAAGGAACATCCATAAGATAAAGCAATTAACAGAAACTGTCCCTGAGGAATTCCACACAGTGAGCTTACTAGACAAAGACACTAAAACGCTATTTTAAATATGTTTAAAGAACTAAAAAGGAAACTAAAGAACAGTGTCTCACCAATAGAGAAATTACATCAATAAAGAGATATAAGTCATAAAATGTTCGACGTCTCTACAGATACAAAGAGATAGATATTGCCAAAGGGAACAAAATGCAAATCTAGAGTCCAAAGTAATAAATGAAAAGGTCATGAGAGGAGCTCAATAGCAGATGAGAGAAGACAGAAGAAAGAATTAGCAGACTTGAGGATTGGTCTGCTGAGATTACCTAGCCTGAGGGACAGAAAAAGGAATGGGAAAAAAAAAAAAGGAAGAGCCTGACAGACATGTAGGGTGCCATCTAGCATGGCAACATATGTATAATGCAAGTCCCGGAGTAAGAGGAGGGTTAAAATGGACAGAAAAAAATACGTAACAGAAACACCAGCCACAGACTTCCCAAATTTGGTGAACCACACTAATCTATACATCCAAGAAGTTCAATAAATTGCAAATAGGGTAAATCAAATACATCCACACCAAGACACATAATCAAGTTGACAATAATCAGACAAAAGTGACTCATCGCATACAAGGACTCTCCAGTAAAATTAACAGCAAACGTCTCATCAGAAACTATGGAGGCCAAAGACAGTAGAATGACATCTTTAAAGTGTAAAGAAAAAAAAAACTTCAAGCAAGCTTCGTACATATGAAAAAACTTGTTTGAAAATTAAATTTAAATTTAAATTTAAATGAAGGAGAAATTAGGATAGTTCATGGCTAGCAGCCCTTCTAGGTAATGCTAAAGGAAGTCCTTCGGGATGGAATGAAAGGATGCTAGACATTGACCCAAAGCCACAGAAGGAATAAAGAGCACTGCCAAAGATCACAACAACAAGTAAAACCAAGCTCAAAGAGACACTCTCAATTCAAAGACACAAATAGGTTAAGCAGTACCCAATGGAGTTGGGGTAGCTGCATTATATCACACAAAATAGACTTTAAAACACACATGTGTCAGAGAGACAAGGACAATTTATTATGATAAAAGGGTTAATTCACCAAGAGACATAATGATTATAAACACATATATACCAAATAACAAAACCTTCATAGACACAAAGCCAAAACTGACAGAATCGAAGGGAGAAATAGACAAGTCTTTGGTAACAGTTGGAGACTTCACTATGCAACTTTCAATATTGGATAGAACATCCAGGAAGAAGATCAGTAAGAAAACAGAGGATTTGAAAAACACTATAAACCAACTAGACAAACACACATTCCTAGAACTCTAAACCCAGCACAATACACATGCCAATGTGCATGGAACATTCTCTGGGATAAATCATACATGGGGCCACAACAGAGATGTCAATAAATTTTAAAAGACTGAATCACACAAAGTAACTTTTCTGACCACAATACAATGAAATTAGAAATCAATAACAAAAGGCAATTTGGGATATTCAAAAATGTGAAAAATAAGGCAACTCATAAATAACTAGTGAGCCGAAGAAGAATTCACAAGATGTAGTGAAAGCAGTGGGTCAGAAGGAAACTCACAGCTGTTGCGGCCTGCATGAAAAAGGAAGAATTATCTCAAATCAGAACCTTAACCTTTCACCCTAAGACATCAGAAAAAGAACAACAAACTGAACTGAAATCAAGAAAAAGGAAGGAAATAATAAATATTAGAGCTGAGACAAACAAAACATGAAATTCTAAATCCACAGAAGAAATAAAACCCAAAGCCAATTCTCTATAAAGATTAGCAAAATTGATAAAACTTTAACTGACCAAGAAAAAAAGAGAGAAGACTCAAATTACTAAATCAGGAAGAAAAGTGATGACATTATTACAAACTTAGAAATAAAAAGAGATTATAGGAGAATATTATGAACAATTATATGCCAAAAAACAAATAATTTAAGATGAAATGAATAAATTCCTAAAAAAATAAATTCATTCATATAAATTCCTAAAAAAAATACACAAACTACCAAAACTGACTCAAGAAGAAAGAGAAGATCTGTTACTTATAACAAGTAATCAAATCAGCAATCAAAAAAAAAAAAAATCCAACAAAGAAAAGCTCAGGACCAGATGGCTTTACAAGTGAATTCTATCACACAATTAAAGAAGAATTAATGCTCAAACATTCTCAAACCTTTCTGAAAAATAGAAAAGGAGACACTGTTCCAAACTCACTCTATGAGCTCAGTTTGACCCCAACACCAGAGCCAGGCAAAGAGATTATGAGAAAAGAGAACTATAGACCACTATCCCTTCTGAATATAGATGCACAAATGCACAACAACATACTAGCCAAATGGATCTGGCAGCTTACTAAAAGGATTATAATCCATGAATGTTTTAATCAGTTTTCCAGAGAAACAGAACTGATAGAATATGTATATATATCAAAAAAAAGGGAGATTTATTTTAAGAAATTGGCTCACACAACTATGGAGGAATGGCAAGTCCAAAATCTGAAGGTTAAGAAGGCAGGCTGGAGACCCATAAAAAAAAGTTCATGTTGCATCTCAAATCAAGGGAAGTCTGGAAGCAGAATTCCTTCTTCCTTGGTGGACCTCGGTCTGTTTTCTTTTAAGGCCTTCACCTGCTTGGATGAGGCCCACCCACATTGTGGAAGGTGATCTGTTTTACTCAAAGTCTACTGAGTTAAATGGTAAGTCATCTAAAAGATGCCCTCACAACAACATCCAGACTTGTTTGTCCAAACATCTGGGTACCGTGGCCCTACCAACTTGATACGTAACATTAACCTTCACAGTGACCAAGTGGGACTTGGCAAGGAATACAAAGGTAGTTCAACATACAAAAAAATATATAAATGTAATATACCATATTAATAGAATAAAGAAAAAACACATAATCTTAACTGATGCAAATAATTGACAAAATATCTCACTCCTTTACATGATAAAAACATTCAATGAATAGGAATAGAAGGGACCTTTCTCAACCTGATAAAGAGCATCTATTAAAAATGCACAGCTAACATCATACTTAAGGGTGAAATACCAAGAATTTTCCCTTATAACATCAGCAACAAGACAAGGATTTCCACTCTTGTTATTTCTATTGAACATTTTACTGGAAGGTTCTAGTTAGGGTAATTAGGTGAGAAAAATAAAGAACATTAAAATTAGAAAGGAAAAAGCAAAACTACCTCATTTCACAAATGGCATGAGTTATATAGAGAAAAGCCCAAATAACTCACACAAAAAACCTCAAAAAATATTAGAACAAATAAGTAGTTTAACACACTTGCAAGACACAAGAGCAACATGCAGAAGTTCCATTTCTATATACTGGAAATGAGCAAGTCAAAAACAAAAAAAATATGAAAACTTCCATTTACAATAACATCAAAAAAGAATAAAACATTTGTGATTAAATTTTTTTAAAGATTTTATTTATTTGACAGAAAGAGACACAGCGAGAGAGGGAACACAAGCAGGGGAAGTGGGAGAGGGAGAAGCAGGCTTCCCACCAAGCAGGAGCCCAATGCGGGGCTTGATCCCAGGACCCTGGGATCATGACCTGAGCTTAAGGCAGATGCTTAACGACTGAGCCACCCAGGCGCCCCTGTGATTAAATTTTTAAAAAGAGATAAAAGGCTAGTATATTGAAAACCACAAGACACTGTTGAAAGAAGTTGAGTAGGACCTAACCAAATGGAAAGACATTGATATTCATGAGTCGAAGGCTTGATATTGTCAAGATGGTAAATTCCCCAAATTTATCTACTTCCAAAATTCCAACTGCCTTTTGTAAAAAGATGGACTAGATGATTCTAAAATACATACAGAATTGTGAATAGACAAAACAATCCTGAGAAAGAAGAACGAAATTGGAGCATTCATAGCCATAGATGTAAACCTTAGAGACCTTGGATTAAGCAGTGGTTTCCTCAATATGACACGAAAAACACAACAAGAAAAGGAAAAAAAAAAATAGATAAGCCAAATTGCATCAAAATTTAAAACTTTGTTTTAACTCAAGAGAGTGAAAATGCGACTCACAGAATGAGTGAGAATGTTTGCAGATCACGTATAGTATCCAGAATATATAAAGAGCTATTACAACTCAATAATGAAAAAACAAACAGCTCAGTTTAGAAACGGACAAAGGACTTGAATAGACTTTCCTCCAGAAAAGATGTGCAAATAGGCATGAAGCACATGAAAAGATGCTCATCATAAATAATCATTGTGGAAAAATACAAATCAAAATCACAATGAGATACCATCCAACCGTCACTAGAATAGCTATAAAAAATGGACAATAATAAATGTTGGCACGCATTTGGAGAAACTGAAGCCCGTATACATTGCTGGTGGGAATGCACAATGATAGAGCCAACTGAGGACAGCACTCTGGCGGTTCCTCAAACAGCTACACATAGGCCCAGCGACTACACCTGGAGAACTGAACACACGTGATCCAATGAAAACGTGTGCATGCATGCTCACCACAGCAGTATTCACCGTAACCACATAGTGGAAACAACCCAAATGGCCACCAGCTGATGAGTGAAGAAATAAGACGTGGCAGAGCCATGTAAAGGCATATCAGGCAGCATAAAAAGCAATGATGTCCTGACACACGTTACATCACAAGCAAAATTGACAATTTTATGCCAAATTAAAAAAAAAAAAACCCAGATACAAAACAGCAAATACTGTGATTCCATTTATATGAAATGTCCAGAGGAGACAAACCCCTGGACAGAAAGCACATTAGCGGTTGTTTTGGACCAAGCAAGAGGGAAAAGAGGCGTGATTGCTTAATGCGCACACGGTTTCTCTTTGAGGTGATGAAAATGTTCTGGAACTAAGCAGTGGGGACGGTTGCACAACATCACAAATGTAGCAAAAGCCACTAAGTTGTACCCTTCAAAATGGTTAAGGTGGTGAAACTTAATGGGAATTTAACTTTGATTTTAAAACTGCATACGTTGATCAAAAAAGCATTCATTTCAAATAGCCTGTAAAAAGTCAGAGAAAGAAGCAAGATGACTGGACTTAGCACATATAAAGGCTTATTTACAAGCTATATTAAATTTGTTAATTATAAACTATATTAATTAGGACAATATGAAGATGGTGTGGGGCTAGAGAAATATATCAATAGAATAGACCCATAAAAGAGTGGGTTCTTGGTATACAATAGCAAAGGCATTATAAATCATGCAAAGAGAGGAATTCATTTATTAAATGGTATTGGAACAACTGGTTTTCCAAATAGAAACAATAAAATTACATCAATAGCACCATACCTCAAAATAAGTTCAAGATGTGTTATAAAAGACTAACTTCGAAAAGAAAAAAAAAAAAACTTTTAAATTCTTGAAAGAATATATAAAAGAATATCTTCATAATTTCTTAAATGAGACCGCAAAAGCAATAAAAAAAACCTGAAAAAATATGACTCCATCACATTAGAATAGCATGACAAATTATACCATAAATAGTTAAGAAATAAGTTACAGACTCGTCAACGTGGAGAACTGCATGGCTTACTTAACAGAGGAGTTGAGTCTCTAGACACGAGCAACAAAGGACCAGAAAGAGAACTTAAGGAAACAATCCCATTTACCATAGGCTCACAAAAAACAAAATACCTAGGAACAAATTTAACCAAGGAAGTGAAGGATCTGTATCCTGAAAACTCTAAGACACTGATGAAAGAAATTGAAGACAACACAAGTAAGTGGAAAGATAGTCCATGCTCATGGATTGAAAGAATTAATACTGATAAAATGTCCATTCTCCCCGAAGGGAGCTACAGATTCACCGCAATCCCTATCGAAATTCCAATGGCATTTTTCATAGAAATACGAAAAAAAATTCTAAAATGTGTATGGAACCACAAAAGACCTCAAATAGTCAAAGCAATCTGAAAGAAAAAGAGAACAAAGCAGGAGGCATCACACCTGTGAACTTGTGATTCTAATACATTGTGACGTCATAGAGGAATAGGAAATGCAACAGCTTCTTGGAAGGGAGGTGAAGCCCACCTGACCTGACTGGTAATGCTTCTGGATGCAAGAACGTCTAGCTGATCTCTCCCTGTGGTTCCCTACCTCTGGGGGGAGCTTGGGTGGACAGCTTTGACCCTGGGGCTATCAAGGAGCCGTGTGGCACTAGGCACTCCCATTTGGGCATCCCCTGGGCACAGGCTTTGTCCGGAAAAGCCGACTCTCACCACCTGGGACCTTCGGGACCCATGAGAAACTGCGGTTCCCCATCATAAGAGGGAGAGAGGGCCTGGTTCCGGGGAAGCTGAGCCTTATCGCTGCTCTCCAAAGAAGAGGCCCCATCCTGCCCATAGAGCTTCACCTCCTGTCTCACCATCCAGGCACCTAAGAGTGAGCCCACCTGCTCGCTTTAAACAACTCTGCTCGATGCCTCACAGTGAGAAGCGGCTGGTGTCATGTGAGGCTTCTCAGCAAACGTCACTGATTTTCTCTGAAGGACAGCAACAGGAGGGTGGCAAGTTCTAACCTATAAAATCAGGAACGCAGGCTCTCGGATGGTGACTCTACCGTATCCACCCAGCCCTGCCCACTCGCCGGTTCCCCGTCCTACCCATCACCTGCTGGGCATGTCCCGGGAGCGCACTGAGGGACTCAGGTCCTGTGACTCACCCAGTCAATGGGCAGGCTGAGAAATCAAGATTGTCAGCCAGGGAAGAAAGAGGAAGAAGTACCAGCAACTTCCAGAAAAATGCCAGAAGTCATAAAATGGGAACAGAGCAGCCCTCATAGAGATTGAGGACAAAATTTCTCACAGGTAAACGTGGCTGGTATGTATCTTTCTGATCTCAGAAGGTCACCAGGTGCCTGGAGTAAAACAAGCATCTCATGAATTCTTGACGAATGAATGAATGAATAAATGAATGAATGAACTGAATAATTCCTTCATTTCAGCTACCAGTTCATAACTGGTGACAGTCACATGGTATTTTAGACCATGTAACTTGGGCATGGCGGCCTTCTTCATTAATCTTGTAAACGAAAAGCATGGTAGAGGACACTGTTGGCCATTAGAAGGGCACAGCTGGGGAGAGATTCGGAATCGGGCAGCCATGTGTCCCAGGAGGGGTACATTCTAACCCAGGACTGGAAGGACCAGCAGCTGATAAAGGGATCCCTCGTGGAGGCATGATGGACACTGCGACCCCAGACCAAAGAGAGCAGGGTCGAGAACATGTGAGATCTGTTTGAAGCAACGAGGGGGGCACAATCCTCCGACGGGACCAAAGAAACATGTTTCAGCATGAAGCTGATACTGAGAAGGGCCGACGATCTTTTTATCATATCACGCTGTGCCTATTTTTAAATCACCGAGATGGCAGGTGACATTCGAGGACACGTGGCTGTGGGCACGTGGTCCCGTCTCTCCAGCATCTACCAGGTGCAACACGGATCCAGTAACAGCGGTTTGGATACAAGTGGTTGGAAATCTTAACTCTGCTGAGATGCTCAGCGTGCATGGAAAAGTGCTTGGCTCCTGTCCATCGCTATGAGAAGCAGTCCGTTAAGGCGTGCGGCGCTCCCATCCACTTTCCTCTGCTACCTGTGGGCATGAGCTGCTTATTTGTTTGTTGTAGAGATCCTGAGTTTGGGCTCTGGGTCACTTCCAGCTGCCCTCTTTTGCAAACCACGCCGTACTTCTGTCCGCACCACGATTTCCAATTACCGCGTGGATGCTTGTTGCCATTGGTTATCATGAAATATTACCGGTTTCATGGGGGCAATTAGTTAGGTCCCTTTGATATTTTCCATTCACAGATCGCCTTATAAATTTGGAAAAAATGTACACGCTGCGGTTTTTACCATGTTGCCCGAGGAAGTTTGCAGTCTTATTAACATGGCGCACCGTCATTTATGATTCTGAAGGAAAGCAAGGGGGTTTGGCACTTCGCGAGGGACACTGATATTTTTGCAAGATGATGAAAACTTTCCACTCTGCCCAGATGCGGAGGCTGAGTCAGTGTCCCTGGCCCGCTCCCACTGTAGATTTGTCTCTGTTTGCTCGAAAAAGCAGTTTGTTTCTTATTCCAGCCCTCGGACGGGGCCACGGCCCGTGATAGACATTCTTTACCGACCGAGCTCCCTTCGCTTGGACTGTAAGGACCGGGAGTTTGCTCATCAGTGGGCCTAGATGAAGGGGGGAAAGCCTACATTCTCAGCCTGGGAATGTCTGGTATTGTTGCATGAGCGATAGCTGTGGCCTCCGAGACCTATGCACACCCAACCAGTATTTCCAAACCCCGGCCCCGCACCAGGTCCCTCCTGCAGACGTGAGCAAAGGGGGCATTAGCAAAGTGAGCCTGCTACAGACAAGTGGGACATGACTGCTTTCTTCACACAGGCTCCAGGCCCCTCTTGGTGCAAGGGTGGTCTCTCTGGCCACAGCTGTCGAGCTCGGCTCATCCGCTGATGCCAGGAATGGGCCGAGGGAGCTGTGGTTGAGCCCTGGGCGAGCCGTCTCCATCCTGCTTCTCCCAGGAGCAGAAACCAACCCACCGTCCGGGTGCTCTGTTCCAAGCAGCAGAGCAAATTCTGGACCTGCTTTCTTATTTCTTTCACATTATTTTAGGAATCTTTCATCTCTATCTACATTGCATTTAGGCGATGCAGGAACATTTGAAAAGCAGGCCATCTACATATTATGGAATAACCCAACATCAGAGATTGGATGTTATATTATTATGTTATGTATATATGATTTTACTGTGTGTTTGTTTTATAAATGAATCCATTGAGAATCACAGGCATTAGACAAGTTATTTAAAATCACACTACTTATTAGCAGTAGGATAAAACTATAATTTTGTTTTCACTTAGTTCAGTGCTATTTTCACAAAAACTGCACAAACTGAATCACAAAAAAGTAGGACAAAAATGAATTAAATTGATAAGTACATTCAAGTTAGAATAAATTTCAAGCAACACTATTTCTGCAAGATATTATAACGGCTATTATGCTGTTATTCAATGTTCTATTGTCCAAAGAATTTGGACGACTCTTTAATAAAGTCAAAGGGTTTTGTTTCTCTAGGACTTCTAGATGAATCTTCAAGAGACAGAGACAGTGTGCAGAATTTTCTCGATTTGTTTAGACTACTAAAATGCTTCTTGGAGCATTCTAAGGGACTGGCATTCTGAAAAACAAACCCAAAAAATCATAATTAATTAATCTCAAACTTTTGGTGAGATCATTCAAGATGTAGACAGGAAAAAATAAAACTGAAAGGTACCCTACAAAGTTCAACATTGAGAAGGTTGTAGCAGACCTCTTTCTGATATTCAAGAAAGCTTAACTACTAAAACATTTTTAAGCATCTAAATATTCTAAGTACAAAACAACCCTGAGCAAAAAAAGGCAAAGACTCTCATGCCAACATGACGTTCTCAAAAGAAAATAAAAAAATGCTTAATTTTATGCACTTTATACTTCTATATCTGAATCTATATCTGTATCATGTAATGACACACAAGGTCAAATGTATACAAATATTTAATCCACAGTTTAACATAGAGTGTGTCAATCCATATTCCATTATGTTAATTACTAAAATATAAAATCTGGCTCAGTGAAAAATACTCAGATTTTTACTAATTAAGGAAAATACATTCATAGTTTGGTTTCAGAACAAAGCAAAATATTCACAGAAGCAAAAGTTAACTGTGTTGTCTTTTTATGATTTACTTGTCAGTAACCAGTCCGCAAGTTGGGGTGAGCTCTGTATCTTGCAGAGTGTTACTCGGACAGCATGCAACACGGTGGGAAAGCACCTTATGACTTTGCTGCCATCGTGTGGATATGAGGTTCCTAAGTGTCAGAAAAAGGCACGGCTTGAAAGGAAGGTATGTTGAGTCTTTAGGCTTATTTCAGAACTTCTTATCCTGGGGCCCACGGACTCCCTACCTGTCTCTACAGGACCCCAAGCCTCCTGAAAGTGTGTGTGAATTCTCTGTGTGCGTGGGTGTGCTTCTGGGAGCTTGAGTGGTAGCCTAAAAACATAGAGAGCCAGCAAAGCTTAGGAACCATTTTCATGAGTTCTGCGATCAAAAATGTAAGCACCAAGAACAAGGGAGCGTTTTGTGGTGGAAGCAGTAGGCTCTCGACAGAAAATGCCCCAGAACAGTGAGAATGATCTGTAACACAGGTATCTTCTTTGAGGTGTCCCAGGCTTGATCTTGAAGCCAACACACGTATGCTCAGGGTCGTCTCTGCAATCTCGGCCAGTAACTTTTCTCTTAGTCCCTGGTGTCCTGTCTTTTAAGAGGTATTAGGAAGAATTGTCAGAAGATTGTGTGCGAGAAACAAACCTGTAAACTTTATTTTTTTAAAGATTTTATTTGTATTTATTTGACACAGAGAGAGAAAGAAAGAGAGAGAGCACAAGCAGGGGGAGCGGCAGGCAGAGGGAGAAGCAGGCTCCCCGCTGAGCAGGGAGCCCCACCTGTGGCTGGATCCCAGGACCCTGGGATCATGACTTGAGCTGAAGGCAGACGCTCAACCGACTGAGCCCCCCAGGCACCCCCAGACCTGTAAACCTTAAACTGCTTAGTGAATGCTCAAATTGCCATGAGACCTGGTCTTCAAAACAGTGACCTTAGGTCATTTCAGAAGAAAGTCTATCATGTCCAGTAGTCACGAAAATCAAAAGCAGTACTTTTGCAGTGTTCTGCAAGAGCTAAAATCATGTTTTCCTTCACTCACTCCTGAAACTGAAAAGTCAGATAACTAGTGAACCGCTCTCTTTAAACAAAACTGCAGAGCCTTCTGCCAAATAGCGAGCATTGTCTACAAACTCATCAGAAGACTCGTAAGAAGACCGGCCTCCAGTTCTGGTCTTTGTGCAGAGATCCTGATATTGGATCTACAAGGTCCATTTAATGTGACCGTGGCGGTTGCCTAAGGAGGCCCAGCTGCTGTCTGCCCGGTGAATGCTCGGGCAGGCGCTGAGCCCGGTGACAACAGGCACATGGCATCTGGCCACTGTTGACCCGCAAGGACAAGCCAGGCGGGAGGGCGGGGCTGCAGATGCCGTCTCCTCCAGAACAAAGAGATTCCAGAATTCCCCCATGAAGCCTTCGCTAGCGTTCCCAGTTGGGTTGTTGTTTGACTTTTGTTTTAGCTTTGTAAGATTAGACACATACTAAATTTCAACACAACTTGAGTAATTCGGGTTTCTGCTGAGCACACACTGCCAGGAGCAGATTCGGAAAATATCGTCCACCCAAATCTCCATTTGTGAGGTGCGCTAAGGACTCAACGGAGCCAGAAATGGCTGGTTTTCAGTGAGAAATGTTAGCACAGGCCTATAAGTACAACTCCCAGGCTGCGCTGTTTCTCGACTGCACGGCCTTCCCCCCGAAGACGTCCCACACATCCCACCCAGCTCTGCGCGGCACTGCCCAAGAGACCTTTCTGGAATGATGAAAATGCACCGTGTCCACCCCACCCACCGTGGCCATGGCCACTGAGCCTTTGGAATGTGCTTAGCGTGACAGAGGACTTGAACTTTTCGTTTTATTTACTCTTAATTAATCCAAATCTCAATAGTCACAACGTGGCCAGCGACTACTGTCCTGGACACCTTGCCCTAGAGACTCCATCGTGAAGGGAAACAGTGTATGCAGTCCGGTCAGTTGCTTGGAGATCACCATGATTTATTGGGTACAGTTAACATGAAAGGGGCTTCAAAGTGGAGGCAGAATAAACAAGATGAACATCTTCCCTGAGGGAGTGGAGGGTGGCATGCAGCCTTGTGTGAGGGTCCGAGCTCATGCACCCCAGCGCTTGGCGGACCAGCCGAGACGCCCATGCTGGAGCCGAGGGCCCAGCAGCTCTGTGAGGGGTACAGGCAGCGAGACGGGGTCCTCCACCAGGCGCGGGGGCTGCAGCCTGATCCGGGCAGTCCCGCCAACCGCATGGACACGGGGAGTGCAAATTCGGAACATCGTGGCGAGTAAACACTGACGTGGCAGAAGCCATCCAGTGTGGGCGTCAAGGGGTTTTAGTGCAGAAAACTAAAGGCTGGAAGATGGTTCACTTTGTAGAAAACTAAACCCAGGGAGGCTTATTATGGAAGCTGGCGTTCGTAGCAGGGGCCGCGGGAGATGAGAAGATACCCGGACTTCTTTAATCCCTCTGTTCCTGCAGCAATTTTAAGGTTTTTGTTTGTCTCTCGGTGTTATTCTGAACGTGACGTTAATGTTTTAAAATTTTTCCATAATTTCTCATTGAACGTTATATCTCATGTATACACACATACATATATGTGAAAATGTGTCCAGCCATGCCTCCTACACAGATAAATATTTAGAAATCAGTTGGTAGCACAGATGGTCCAGTTTAAGACGCCCAGTTGCAGAAACAAGAATGAAGGGAAGATAGTACTGTTACTGCCTTAAATTCCATATGTGCAGAATATCAGGCTAATTTTCCATTGGAAAAAATATTTTGCTCTAAGTTGGCAATATTACTTGTAGCAAACTTCAAAAGACATGTATAAGTTAGCACGAGTCTGAAGACCTAAGGAAATATAAAATGATTTTGAAATAAAAAGTATCTTTAACATGTAAAACATTTGACACATCATTTTGTCCTCTTCAGTACCATGCTTGCTACATTCACAAAACTTGGTTTTATTAGGTTCAACACTGGAGTGATAACCCAATGGTATTAACCAGTTCATTTGATAGTTTCAGGATTTGGCCTTGAGAAAAGTATCCAAAACTTGGAAATCAGAGAGGGGCCGTCTGCCCAGACTTTGCCATTTGCTGTTGGAACCCAGAGGCTGTAAAGTTAGCAAATTTGTAGATTTTCTGCCCAGGACAGAATAGAACTAATGTTTAAGGTTTTCCTACCCTGTAACACATTAAGAAGTTCTGAATCTAACCCATCGATCTTATTCAAATATATATATATTTTTTTCAAAATGCTGATACATCCCCAGTTGCTAAAAATGTTCAGTGACCGGTTTTGCCATTAGTCATTCCTTCATTAATTAGTTGAATGTAGTTTTGACTTTATGAGAGCTACGTTTATTAACTTATGAAAATCACACTTTGGTGCAACAGTTGATCATATTTTAACACATTAATCAAACATGAACCAAATGGGGACAAGAGGTTGACCTCTTATCAGACTGAAGTCAACCTTCTTGAATGTGGACCATTATGTATTCTCCTTCTTCTTCCCCGGGGACCTAGCTTAGAGTGTAGTGGGTACCATTACTTTCTATATTAATTCATAAAAATGCCATCCAATGCCTTCCTGATTTATGAGCTTAAGAGTCTGTGTGTTCCTACGGCTAAGAACTTAAGACAGCTCCATAACTTAGTTTGTTTATGATTGCAAGCAGGATACTTGACAGGATCCACGTGTTCTCAACATTAGGAGTTCACCGCTCATCCTCAAATCAGTTCTACTAGAGATCATCTCCACCTGTACAAAGTGAACCATCTTCCAAGGTCCAGCTCAAATATTAGCCCCTTCCAGGAAGTTCCCCACACACTTGCTAAGTGAGAATTATACTCGGTTTTCTGTGTTCCAGCTAGACCATACCTTCCTTAACGAAAAGGATCGTATAATAAACGCTTTTATGTACTTCATGATACTCAGCACAGTGCCATGTCAGCTATCTGCAAAGAGTGGTGGAGCAGAAAGAGCCAGAGTCCCAGCCCAGCCACCATGTCTGTTAGACCGCACACTCCATCCATCACCTACAAAGCTAAAGCCATCTGTGAGCCTCGTCATCAAGACTGTGGTGTGATATCATGGGAGGAAAATGAGTTCTGGAGTGGGAGCTGAGTCCCCATCCTGGCTCCTCTGTTCAACAATTGCTCCCTGATCATAAAACAGAAATGAAAAGAATCAATCTTTCATGTTACGAGGACTGAATTAGGTGGCTCTGGTAAATCATCCACCTTGAGGGGCTGGTGCCTGGTAGGTTTTCAATAAGCATTCATTCCCCACTCACAAAACTTCTCCCAGTCCCTGTGACCATTGTCACACACACTGGAGTGAATCCAAAATCAAAGGGAACAAGTAGAGTCCTGAAGAGCCTACGTCATACATTGAGCAGAGGTCAGAAAGGGGAGTCGACAGCCATCAGAAAGGATGAATACCTACCATTGACAACAGTGTGGATGGAACTGGAGGGTACTATGCTGAGCGAAATAAGTCCATCAGAGAAAGACAATTATCATATGGTTTCACACATATGTGGAATATAAGCAGCAGCGCAGAGGATCGTAGGGGAAGGGAGGGAAAACTGAATGGGAAGAAATCACAGAGGGAGACAAAACCACGAGAGACTCTTAACTCTAGGAAACAAACTGAGGGTTGTTGGTGGGGGAATGAGATAACTGGGTGATGTGATGAGTGCTGGGTGTTATACGCAACTGATAAATTATTGAACTCTACATCTGAAACTAATGATGTACTATTATGTCGGCTAATTGAATTTAAATTAAAAAAAAAAGAAAGGGGAGTCTCCCGCACCGAGCCTGTGATCACCAGGTGCAGGTGACCTCAGGAGCTCGGCAGTATAAACACAACGAGGAGTTATCCAAACACGTGGCTCTCCATCTCTCTTCTGAAGCTGCCTCTTCCGGCCCCTCCTTCCTTGTGGAACCTGCTCATCCCTACTCTGGGTGTACCAGCTGGCAGAGGAAGGCTGCCTCTTGGCCCATTGCTCTTCCTGCTCTTTACCCTTCTTTCTTGGATGATTTCATCAACCAGCTTTATTGCACCCACCTTCTTTGTGATGACGAACTCCTCCTGCTTCTCTCTCTCCCGGCCTTTAGAATCCTATACTTAAATTGCTGCTGAATGAGTACACTTACGTGTCCTGACGTTCCCTGAAATTCAGCATGTCCAAAGAGAAACTCTTTACTTCATCTCTAACTTGGATTTTTCCTCCAATGTTCCCTATCTCAGTAGTTACAACGGAAGTTCCCCTAGTCCGTAAAGCTAGAGACCTGGTCATCAGGTGCTTGAGTGAGGATGATTTGCTACCTGCTGAGGGGTGGGCAAGGTTGAGGTCTGAGGAGCCTCTCAGAGACTAGGGGAGGTGGGCAGCCACTTCACCAGATCTGGGCTGGAGAGAGGAAATGGACATGGCCAGAGCCAGTGAGATGCAGAACCTGGAAAGAGAGAATGCCAAAGTCTTTGGCACATGCTCTTCTTCACCGAGCAAAGAGGTGACCTCTCCCTGTGGAATGTGATCTCATATCAGGAGGGAATTGCTCCATTATGGAGAGAATTCCTTCCACAGCTGCCTCCCTCAGCCATGCATTTCAGACAAGCTGTCTATAGTCCCTTCTTGCTGTAGCACAGTTTTGCATACCCAGTGCAAAAGGCCACCGTCGTGACAACTCATTACCCTTTCCTGGTACATCAACCCGGGTCAGCTTCTTGCCCCATGAATCTACAGAGGGAGAAGTGGTTCTAAGTCTTCCCACGGCGTGCGAACAAAGTCCTTGGGTCATCCCAGTGTTGGACACCACATTTCTAACTTCTCACAGTTGGTGTTGGGTTGTTTGAGGATTCTTTGGTAATGTTCGAAAATATGTTCCCAAAATGAGCAGAGTTAAAGTTTGACATACATTGCTGAAAATGTTTCCAATTGGAGTCACCAAAGCAAATGTTTTTTGTCAAAAGCTTTTAATTCACAATGTGTGAAGGAGGAAATTCAATGGCATTTCCTCCTAAAACCATAGAAGATTTTAAACTCAGGGGCTGGTATTCCAGAGGCGCCCACGCCCTTGTCCCCAGTGGGTGTTTGCCTTGGGCGCTGAGGGAGGGAACCCACAGTTTACCGTGGGGCCACGTGGATCCCTCCCTGGGTCTTGCTCAGTGGTCCCTGACATCTCTTCGGGAACGTTCCTCAATCTCAGAATGAACTTAGTTGAGTGACCTTCTTGCCACGCTGCGTTCATTAATCACAACGTGGGTCTGAGGAAACAGCACGTGGAAGACAGAAAGTATGTTGTGTTTCCAGTTTCCCTTGGAAATGAGCCCAGGAATGGACGCCTATCAGCTGCTACACGTTATCTGTTGAATAAGGCATTTCTCACACAACTCTGCCGCTGCATTGCTAAATTTAATCTGCAAGGCTTTTGATTCCAGATTCTGTTGTGCTTTCCTTCTTTTTCATAATTATATCCATCCCTGTCTTTCACACAAAGTAACAAAGATAGTTCGAAGAGTTCACATTATGTGTCACTATGCCTAGATTTTTAAATACCTACCTGAATAGCAATATTGTTATTGCTATAAGTTATTGTTATTGCTTATGTTATATATAACATAAGATTGTTTTATCTCTGATGTAAAACCTCTAGAATTACTTCCAAGAGTCCTGCTTACAATAAACTGAATTTGAGATTATAACTGTGTTCTTTATGAAACTGTTCATACATTTCTTGATCTTGAAAGTTCTAGAGCAAAATTTTAAGGAAAAAAAATGTCAAGACTGAAGTTCACCCAGCTGTTTCTGGATTCCTTTATGTTTGTAGAAGCTGTCGGTAATTTTTTCTCATGAGAAAGTATGGATTGTTTCCAAAGCTTGAGAGGCAAGTTAATAACATTGCTGTAGGGTAATTAAGTTACTGAACCTTATAACTATTTACTTAGGATTAAAATCTCACTTCAGTACCACACAGAAATTAGGTTGCTCACTTTGGAGTCTTTTACGAGTGAGCTGAGTGCAGCCGAGGAAGAAGCCACATCCCGGAGCGTAACCAGGAGACGCCAGGACCATAACACGGTCGCGGGGGCTCCGGCTGGTTCTGCAGTAGCTTAGTTTGGGGTAAGGTCAGAATTCACAGCGAGGCTCCAGCTGAGTCCCCAGCTGCTAAGTCAGCACCTCTGCGTCTGTGTTTTTAGGTTTACCTCTCTGGAGTGGCAACATGGGAAAGTCTTCCTAAAGGAGGCAAGAAAGCAACGCTTTCATCGAAAGAAAAAATGAAATATTGCTTTTATGCCATCAATCTCTAGGGGAGGATAAAGAGTAATGCTCTTGAAAACACGATTTGGTCTTGCTCAGACTTTTTAGGAGGTCAGGACAACGGCACAGATCCTTTTTTAAAAATGGGCTCTGGCATCTCGGCAAATATGAGTCACGGCCCAGGTGTGGGACCGTGGAAGTGGTCTGACCCAGAGCAGTGAACTGCTTAGAAAGCTCTTCTGGTAATAGCAGCTCAGGAGTGGAATGTACCCAGAAAGGGGAAATGCTAAACTCGGCCTAATCAAACACTGCTCTAATCCAAAGCTGAATATAATTTGGTCTTCCCAGACCCAAGAGGCCCATCAAGCTGATAAATCGCCTACCATGGCCACAATCAACCCAACGGAATATCTGTAAGTCATAAGACAAGAAATGAGGTACCTTCAAGGATCGGTAGGGCTTCCCACTTCATATAAAACAGCTGCAGATATCGGTTTGCATAATCTTCTTCCAATGAGAGCACTTATATTCATAACTGGCGGAGGGAAAGGAACACCTGCAGTCAGTGACCTGGGTTCACATCCAACCTTGCCAATCTACTGGCTGCGCAACCTTGAACAAATCACATGTAATGAATCACATGGACAAGAAGAGGTGATACTGACAAGAAGAACCATAAACACAGGATTTTGTGATGATTAAAAATATGCTTGGAAATACCTAGACATCGGTCCTCAAAACATAGATTCCCCACCTAATAGTTCTGTATTTTTTTAACTCTTAAAGTAGCGTTAAAGGCATTGATTTGGTATGGTAAAAGGTCTGGTCACCCATCCCAGTGTGTGATGGTTTTCCACACCACCACCAATTCTCGGACACCAGCTGGGTATCCTGCAGATGTTCTCTATTCCGACATCACCTGCCTGGATTTAGCATCAGACCCCACAGGTTAAGGGCTCCATCTGATAAGACTGCCTCTCCCCGACTTCAGACGTCAATGTCAAGTGCAGGTGATCACCTGGGCTTCTGTAGATCCGAGATTCCAAAGACCCCTCCTTGGGTTTGGTTAATTTGCTAGAGCAGCTCACAGAACTTACTTTCTTCCCTAGATCACCAATTTATTATGAAAGGATAGAACTCAGGAGCAGCCAGATGGGAGAGAAGCATAGGGCAAGTTCTGGGGAAGCTTCCATGCCCCATCAGAGCACACCAGTCTCCTCTCCCCACATCTCCACGTGCTCACTGACCCGGAATCTCTCTGAACCCTGTCCTTTTGGGTTTTTATGGGGATTTCATTACACGGGCATAACCGACTAAATCATTGACCATTGGTGATTGATTCCCCCTTCCCGGGACTGAGGTCAGCAGAGGAGACAAAAAGTTCCAACCTCTAAATCTGGTCAGTTTCCCTGGCAACCAGTCCCCATCCTTAGATGCTTTCCAAGCATCACTCCATTAACATAACAACAGACACCTTCATGCTCTCACCACTTAGGAAATTCCAAGGGTTTGAGGAGCTCTGTGCCAAGAATGGGGACCAAGACCAGTATTTTTACATATTTTAAATTATATGTTTCTTATTATAAATCACAATATCACATGTGGCCAATGCAATCACGTATGCAAAGTGCTTTGCACCCTGCCTGGTCCAAATTGAGAGTAAATTCTTAATACATATTCACCAGACAATGAAGATACTCATAAGGAGAAGGAGAAAAGACCCCTTCCCAATGAAGTTTTATATAATTCCCAACAAAATTCCATCTTGATTCGTGACATATTGTATCATATTTTTAACTTGTATCTAAGCTGACTAAGCCTCAAAAGAGGATGACAGTGCTCACCTAAGAATATTGCTGCACAGAATAGATAAATAAAATCCCGCATGTAAAGTATTCTTCTTCATATGTGATATGATAGTAGCCCAGAATAACTGGTGTTATCATTACGACAGTTGCTATTACGGCAGAGGTAAAGCATGCTCAATGAAGACAAACCTTAAAATACAAATAACAACAACAACAACAAAAAAACAGTAAGTACCAAACTAAACATCCATCCCTCAGAAATAATCACAGCTACCATGTTCAGACTTATCAGACCTCTAAACCAGATTTTAATAAGATGTTCCCACTGGCAACTACCCACCCCCACCACCAAAACAACCACCCCAAAACTTGTTAGAGCACCGGGATTTGGGTAGATTGAATGAAAAGTCATAATATACACAATGTACTAGTTTTACCAGATACTGAAGCAAGATACGAAATAATCGTGAAAAAGAACCAAAGGAAAGTAAGGTGCGTGGAAAACCATGCAGAATATTGAAAACTAAAAGTTCACACAGATCAACTAAGGTATGTTCCCCAGTCTCATGCCCCCCACACCCGCCCCGACACACAACCATGAAGCAGTGAAAAACTATGTCTACGTTAGTTTTATGCTGTGCGTAACCAACTCCTGCAAATTTACGGGATTAAATTTCTGGAGGTCAGTGGTCTGAGCAAGGGTTAGCAGAGTCTCATTACAGCTCAGCTCGGAGACCAGAGTCTCATCATCCGATCAGACCTCATCAGCTCTCGAGCCCGAAGTCCAAAGTGTCACCATGGATTACCACCTAAATCCAGACCCAGTGAGGCTCCTGGGTGCA
This sequence comes from Halichoerus grypus, assembly GCF_964656455.1. Lineage (NCBI taxonomy): Eukaryota > Metazoa > Chordata > Mammalia > Carnivora > Phocidae > Halichoerus > Halichoerus grypus. The sequence continues at coordinate 1,721,985 of NC_135723.1, forward strand.
GCCCATTATGTGTAGCTCCTAAGCCACAGCTGTTTTCCATCTGTGGACTAGAACTTAGAGCCATGTGTCCCCAGTGCCCCACAGGCAGAAGACAATTGCTGGGGACGTCCTGGTTCAAGGAGGAGGATGGTAAAAAGGAGCTCACTGGCCCATGGTCGTTCTGAAATCCAGCTGGGAACACAGGGGCTCTGGGGTAGGCTTCTCCCTGGCTCTCAGCTCTCTGGGCTCTGCGTCCCATCTGCCAAGCCATCATTGCTTCTAGGCAGCACAATCTTACCACTGAGTGGTTTCACCAGTCTGCTTCCTGCTAGTAGAATGTAGGATTCCAGTAGCCTCCTGTCCTCCTGTCCCTTCTCTCTCCTTAGAGTCCAAGTTGGCTGTGTTTGTGATGAAACAATTTTCTAAAGATCTTTGTGGGTTTTCCATGGATTATACCCCATTAGACAAGAGCCACATCCACAGATCTTTCCAAGATAATTCCAACTCCATCTCTGGCACCTGCTCAGGTCCTTAAGCCTCCTGACAGGAACACACACTTCATCTCTTTCAAGAGACCTTTGTGTCTCTTTCAAGAGACCTTTGCGGGTGTGGCCGATCACATGCTCAGGCTTTTCTTTTTTTTTTTCCTTGTTTTGCTCTCACTGAGGTTTTATTAAATTGCTATAATTCTCCAGTGAACAAGTTCATCTACGTCAAACGAATTTCAAATCATGCATAAAAATCTAAGGAAATTGTTTGTGATGTTATCTTTATGTATGGGGCTAAGGATTCTAGGAATAATCCCAACAGCAACTCACTGGATGGTCCTTCTGCATGTTACTCCATATCTTCTGTCTCATTTCAGACTCTCCTTTAGAATTTGTCTTCCCCAGTTTCATTATCATTTTATCTACGTGGCTTTTTGTGGCTTGCAACAGAATTTCCATGGTGGGCCAAAGGTCATTAGGTTTGGAAAGATCCCAAACAAGAACAATAGAAAATGTCTGTAAGGTACCACTCGTGATTGGTATGCTGATTAAGTCCAATAAAGCGGTTCCTCCACCTAGTTCCCAAAAGTGAGCGGTATCTTTTGGTATATCACGCCCTTCTGCTCTTCTTCCGCACGTATGTTACAAAGCTGAGGTTGGTTTTGGTGGCTCATCCCTGTCAAGACCCCTTAGAATAATAGTAGTCTTTCTCCCATTTTTACTTCCAATGAAGAAAACAGATTTTTCTCCAATTTCAAGTCCATCACCTTCACTTCCACTACTTCCACGTATTTCCACTTTGGCTTTTGTGATTTCCCAGAGAGTTTCACTGGGCATCGTGGCTCGACAGCCCCAGCGTCATGGGCTCAACGTTTGGGGCCAGCTTAAAATCAGGACGCCAGCGAGCTCCGAGACCTGCCGGATTGTGCGGGTGCTCAGACTTTTCCTGACGCAAGTTTCCAGCAGTTAGTTCTCACAGTTACGATCCTTTGACCTCTGGAGAGGCTGAGAACTTCCAGAATCACCCGGTTCTGGCTCCTTCCAACAAGTTCGTCCTTCGATGCCTCACTCCCTCTTTCATCTCACTGTCGGCAGCAAGAAGAAACCAGGACGCACCTTCCACATTCTGCTCTCGCAAATCTCCTTAGCTGCTCAACCAAGCCCACTGCTTGCAAGTCCTTCTGCACACATCACTTCAGGATGCGATGCTGTCAAGGTCTCTGCCAGCACATAACAAGGACCCCCTTCCCTAGTTTCTGATCACACGAGCCTCACCTCCTTCTGAGCCATCACCTACGTGTCCTCAAAGTCCAGATTCTGCCAAGAGCCCGCCCCACACATCCTCGGCTTTCTGCAAGATGTTTCTCAAAATCCTTCCACCCTCTGTCCACAGTGCATTTCCAGAAGGACTCACACAATTCTAGCCCCTCGCGTCCAGGTGCTTCTCTATTTATGACAAACTACACAAACTTCCTGCCTTAAAATAACACCAGTTTGTTATCTCACAGTTTCTGTAAGGGAGAAACCTAGACGCATAGTCAGGGAGTGACCTCGTGGGTCGACACGCAGCCCCGAGGCTCGATGCTGGAGAACACACGCTCCTTTGCAGCACGCATTCACAAAAACTGGCCAAAACTGGCCATTATTAGTTGACAGAGAAAATACCAACTTTCAAAAAGGAGAAACTTTACAAACACATCCTGAGATCACAAAATGATGAAGCTAGGATTTACTAACAAAAGCCAGACATACTGATCCTTCCATCTGAAAATTAAGAAACCCCCATTAAATCACCCTGCGTGAAAGGGGAAATACAAACTGTAAAAATGATAAAAATGAAAATACTACATATTGGAATATGTGGTATGAATATAGAGCAGCGGTCAGAGGAAATGATAAACACTTTTATCAACAGAAAGGAAAGTATAAAAATAAATGAATTAAAATCCCACATCCAAAAAAAACGAGAAGAAGAAGAAGAAGAGGTAACAAAGTAAACAAACAAAAAAAACAAGGCTCAAGGAGGAAATAACAAAAGCAAAAAGGCAGAAACTAATTAGAAGGAGAGTTTAAAAAAAAAATTAATAAATTAAATCATGTTTTTAAATTAACAAAACAGACAAACCAAAAGCCAACTTAATTAAGAGGGAAGGGAGAAATCAGACTTAAATAAGAAATGATATGTGGAAAATAACCTTTGAAAGAGCAGAATTTTCTTTAAAAATGAGGCTGTTTTGCAAATCTTTATACAAGTAAGCGTGAAAATCCCAACCAAATGGAAATTTACTAGAGAATTGTAAATTACCAAAATGGCCCCATTAGATTTATAAACCAAAATGGACCCTTTAGAGTTATAAACAGAGAAATGTATTAAGGAACCGTCTCCAAAATAGCACAGGTCCAAATGGCTTCTGAAGGGAATTCTAGCAAAACTTCCAGGACCAGGCGGTTGTGATGCTCTATAAATAATCCCAGAGCACTGGAAGAAAAGAAAAGACAAGCTCCTAAATCCTTCTGTGAAGAAGTATAACACTGACCTAACCAGAGAAGGACCCTGCAAAGGAGCAAAACTGCAGACAAGTATCACCCCCGAATATCCAGGCACCATGTCTCCGCAAAACCTGAGAGAGCAGAATCCAACACCACATTCAGAAAATAATATGCCACAACCAAGTAGAATGTGCAATATTGATTCTATACTGGGGAATCCTTATATATCATACAATATATTAATCACTCTAGGAAAAGTATGTAATTATCTCAGTAGGTGTTGAGAACAACCTTGTCAAAATTCAACCTCTACTCATGATTAAAAAAAAAAAAACCTCGCAAGAATAGAAGAATAAGAAATGAGGGATACATCCTTAACATGACAGAATATGCATACTGAAGCTGAAAAACCAGTTTATTTGGTGGGGAAAATTTAGAGGAATTTCCAGTAATATCAAGAACAAGGCAAGAAAATTCACTCTCCCTGTCACTACTCAATGCAATCAACAAGTGAAACCAAGAGCCTTCACAAACACAAGCAATACAAGTTAAGAACATATAATGATGGAGAAAATGCCATTTAAAATAGCAGGAAAGAGGCAGAAATACTTCAGAATAAAGTCAGCAAGAAAAGTGCAAAACCTATAAAAAGAAAATGTTTAAAAACTTTGCAAACTACTGAAAAACACAAAAGTATACTTGAACATATAAAAGGCACCCTCTTTATTATTTTTTTATTTTTTTATATATTTTTAAAAAAATTTTATTATGTTATGTTGGTCACCATACAATATATCATTGAAAAGGCACCCTTTTTAATTAGATAGGTTGAGCCAGCATTATAAAGATGTCATTCTCCCTAAAATAATTTGTAAATTAATTGGAATCTTAGTAAAATATTTTAATGCTGATATCAAAATTCATGAAACCAACATTCAAGAATAAGCAGGAAAACACTGAAAAGGGAAAACCCCAAGGGGAGCCAGCCCTCACGGATATCAACAGATCCCATGAAATCTCAGTAACTAAAACGGTGAAGTATTATTGAATAAACAAGTAGACCAGTGAAATAAAATAAACAGAATTAAACTCAACTGCATGTAGAAATGTTGTATATGACAAAGGTAGCATCTCAATCATAGGGGTAAATGTGAACTCTTTATTGGTGCTGGGACAGCTGAGTAGCCATCAGAAAAAAAAAAATTAAATGTCTCACACCATACAGAAGACAAAATCGGGTGCTTGGGGGGCTCGGTCAGTTAAGCATCTGCCTTCGGCTCAGGTCATGATCCCAGGGTCCTGGGATCGAGTCCCCCATCGGGCTCCCTGCTCAGCGGGGAGCCTGCTTCTCCCTCTGCCCCTCCCCCCACTCGTTCTCTCAATCTCTTTCTCTCTCTCTCTTTCCCTCTCTCAAATAAATAAATAAAATCTTTTAAAAAAAAAAGAAGACACAATCCACATGGCTCGGGAATCCTAATGCACAAATTGAAAGCACACAAGCGTGAGGAGAAAACATCCATGAATTCCTCTTGGTGTAGGGGAAGATTTCTTAATGGGACTCGAAACGCAGAGGCAATAAAAGACTAATAAAATAATAATTAAAATAAGAAGTTAAAATTTAAAAAAAATTCTTGAAGAGAAACACCATTGACAACAAGTGACGTGTTGGATAATAGTCCATTGTATGAATAAACCAACTCTTCCTGGGCGCCTGGGTGGCTCAGTCCTTAAGCGTCTGCCTTCAGCTCAGGTCATGATCCCAGGGTCCTGGGGTCGAGCCCCACATCGGGCTCCCTGCTCAGTCCCGGCTTCTCCCTCTGCCTCTGTCGCTCCCCCTGCCCGTGCTCTCTCCTCTCTCTCTCAAATAAATAAATAAAATCTTAAAACAAACAAACAACTCTTCCTTATCCATTCATCCATCGGCGGACACTGGGCTGGTCCCGCCTCTTGGCTGTTGTGAATCGTGATGCTGTGAACATGTGTATGCCGTTATCTCTCTGAGATCCTCATTTCAATTCTTTTGGATAAATACCCGGAGGTGAGACTGCGGGTTCCGTGTGGAATCTGAAATAGCCAAACTCGTGGAGACGGAGTAGAATGGGAGTTGGCGGGGTTGGGGGAGGGGAAGGGGCGGGGTTGCTCGGTGGGTATAAAGTTTCACTGATGCCAGATGAGTAAACCCTGGAGATCGACCACACAACCCAGTGTTGTACACTTAAACGTTTGTTAATGGGCTTGATCCGACGTTCATTGTTTTTACAATTATAAAAAAGAAAGAAAGAATAAGGCAGTGATCAGCATGACAAATACGCCCCAGGGGGAGATCTAGGAGGACTTAAGGATGACCGTGGACAGTCACCAGGGGTCTCCTGTTGACCTCAAGGGGACAATTCCAGTGGGAAGCAGCCAGCTTAGACACCGGGGGCTCTAGGGAGGCTGGGATGGTGATGTGCACGGGGTGTTATATGCAACTAGTGAATCGTTGAACACTACAGCAAAAACTAATGATTTACTGTATGTTGGTTAATTGAACATAATAAAAACAAAGAAGGATGGTAAGTAAGGGAAATTCTTAAGGATGGTTGCTCCAAAGAATCAACAGAAGAGTGAATAGTCAGAATAGGGAATAGTGAGAATAGGGAATAGGGAATAATTAGAATAGTCAATAGTGAGAATGGGGAATAGTGAGAATAGGGAATAGTGAGAGTAGGGAAGAGTGAGAATAGGGAAGAGTGAGAGTAGGGAATAGTGAGAATAGGGAAGAGTGAGAATAGGGAATAGTGAGAATAGTCAATAGGGAGAATAGGGAAGAGTGAGAATAGTCAATAGGGAGAATAGGGAAGAGTGAGAATAGGGAAGTGGCCGCTGGAGAGGTTTGTGGCTCGGTGGTCCTCTCCTCCCCTTTACTCAGTAACACAGAAGAAATGACAGCCGTGCTTGAGGTCCTGCAGGTGAGTTACTATGTAGGTCCAACCACCGCAGGACCCCCTCCCCAACGAGGCTCATGGTGGGATCCCAAGGACAGGAATGGCGAGTGTAGGCTCAAGGAGCTGTGGTTACTTCCGTAAGTTCTCCCAGACACTGGGGCATTGCTCTCAGAACCTGAAAGGAGGGTGTGACCCGTGAAGGCAGGGAGATGTCCCCTTCGCTCTGCTTTCTGACCGACCGGCCTTGGAACCTTGAAGGTTCCATAGCCCTAGAGGAGTGAAGGCCTCTAGGCACAGCAGCAGTGACGCTCAGGTAGAAGCCTTAAGAGTAAGTGTCCCTCCCGGGTGGCACTTCCACGACACCTGGTTGAAATGGCCACGGTGCCCAGCACAGGAAGTTGCTCACAGGATGAGCCGGGACCCAGCCGAGCTGCCGTACCTAATGGGGACCTCAGAAGCAGTCACGGGGATGGAGGTCCCTCATCCATCCCAGGGCCTGGAGATGCCACCGGGTGGTGGCGAGGGGCAAACCGGTTGACACTTCATTCCCTTGACACCGTGGGCCTCCCTGGGGTCTGGCGAAGCCCATTCATCATTCAGCCTCAGAGGTTCCCCGAGCCACAGTTTCTCCTTCTGTGTGACCACCTCTGCAAGCGCAAGTCAGTCTGTTCAAACTGGCTGATCACCCGGGGAGTTTCCAACCTTGGACCCTTGGCTTGAGCCCAGACCCAGTGCGGCGCCCAGAAAGCTCACTGCAGAATGAGGGGGCCCCCGGGTGAGGAAGCCTGTTCCGTGTGTAGAACTGGGTGCCTGGACCAGAGGGGAAAGCTCTGAGCCCTCATCCCTCTGACTTCCAGGTTTCGGGGTCACAGGAACAGCATCAGCGTCCGTCAGGACCGCCCACCCCACTGGGCAGGGAGCTGGAACAGAGTTTGGAAGCTGCCCTGCCGCGTTCCTTCTGCGTGCCCTCGGGGTTACCATGGTGAGAACAGCCGCCAGCTGTGAGGACCACGGCCCTGCCTGTGGGGCCAGGAGCCGGCCATCAGGTGTGTGCACCCAGCCCGGTTCACCTTCTGGAACGTTCTCGGAGAGTAGAGTCCGAGTTCATTCTCCTGGGATGGAACGGCACAAGGCTCAGGATGGCGGGGAAGAGTTTTTTTAAATGTAAACAACTTGAACTGACCAACAATAAATGCGCGTTTGCTACAAATATTTTCCTTGCTTTGCGGAGAGGACCCAAGTTCCTCCAGCTGACAAGCCAGCCCGGCCCCCAGAGCCACCCACCCCCACTGTCCCATTCCCCTGGCAAGTCACAGCTCCTCACAGGCCTGGTCTGCACGCCTAGCTGGCCCCGCGGGAACTGGGGACACCGCCCCCAGGCCACGGCCACCAGCCCCGCGCTGTCACCTGACCCAGGTCTGAAGTCCCCTGCAGGGCGCCCGGGGGAGTGGAGGGTGGGTGGATGGTCTCCCGAGACTTTGTAGAAAAATCTCCCCTCCCTGCCGCCTTCCAATCAAGGGTTCTTTTCTTCGCTAAGCATCCCCGACCCAAGACACGTTTACCAGGAGGCTCGAGTTCTCCGTTTGCTAAAACTCTATGTGAACGTGAACTCTGCTGCCTGGCAGAAAGGCTTGCAGGCAGAAATCCCTAAACACACGAAGGAGGAGGAGGCCCTGTGGCTGCAGGGTCACGGGGGGGGCCTCGTTCGGAGACTTTGCCCCTGGAGCTTTTGTGCTGGCCAGAACCGCAGCTGCTGATCCCAGAAACCTCGAGGGAGAAGTTAAAGCAGGAGAATAAAGGTGACCTTTCCGGATGGACTTCTACCCCAGATGCCTCTCTGGAAAAACAGGGAGATAGAATCCCGCTGTGGCGCAGCGTGCACCTCGATTCTGGGAAACGTGCTCCAAAGGGGTCGTAGTCATGTCAGTACAGAAACATCCAGACAGCACGGGTCTGCTCCCTGTGCCGAGACCATCGCCTCTCCTTGGTCATTGTGAGGGGTTTTAAACGTGGGTGGAAGACGATGGCTTATGATTGGTTGGGTGCGGGGCGTATGAAGGGAGAACGCAGGACTCCAGAGACGAGGGTGACCAACTAGCTGCCCTTGGGACTTCTGCTGTCCAGCGGTACAAGGGGCTGGAGGCAGAACCTCTGGAGGAACTGGTCTAAATAAATTAATAACCCTAAACTAAAAGGAATCGCACAACCAGTGTGCATGGAAGCCCAGCTCCCCGGGTCCCCACGCCAACCTTCGGAAGGAGGGAACAGCAACCCCTAGGGGAAATGGGGCCACCAGGAGGTTAAGGACGCAAGGGAAGTGTGTGACCGCTCAGAGGTCACTGTCAGCAGAAGCATGTGAAGAGGCCAGGCATGGCATGTCTGTGTCCCCTGCGTGGTTCGGAAGACACGGACCCTGCACGTAGGGGACAGGTGTGTTTCGGGCACAGGAAACTGTTCTCAGCTCCAGGACAAGGGGTCTGTCCGGCCCTCTCTTCACTCATCAGGAGACCTCAGGACCCGGTAGTCTGAGTGGGGGCAGGGCAGGCAGAGCCAGGGGACCGAGCAGGGACAATCGCCCAGGTCCCCATGAGAGGCGGAGGACGAGACACTTGTTTGAAGACCTTGCTCGCCGGGAGGAGCACGTACGAAGCTGATGGTTTAGGCCTCAAGGGCCGGTGGCTTGTCCTGGTCTTGAGGACACCCATTGGAGACACGAGGTCAGGGGTGCGTGAGTGGCTGGGCGTGTGACCCTGGGCCTCCAGGGACAGCCACAGCTTCAGATGGAGTGCCGAGAGGCAGTCGTGCGTTTCTGGCATTGAAGCGGGGCGTGGAGGAGGTGGTCTGCCAGGCGCACAGATCGACGAGAGAGAAATGAGAGGAACAAGGGGAGGGCACTGTGGCCCAGAAGCCAAGGGAAAAACAAAAGTGTTTTAAACAGGAGAGACGTCATCTCGGGTGATGGAGTGTAAGTAATAGAATTGACCCATGGATTTTAATAGATCGTATGATGTTCACTGACTTTGGGCAAATTACACCAACTGGCAGAAAGGAGAAGGATCATTTTTCATCATTTCTAATGCTTTCCTTAACTTCTAAATATTTTAACTTGGTGCTGGTAGCTCTTCTTGTGTTCACTTCATGGCCTCATTTATTCTGGGGACATTTTCTGAATTTCAAAATATCCTAACCATTGAAGGATGCAAACATTGAGCAATGAGAAAATAAAGCTAGAATGATACAGTTTCACTCTTATAAACGTTTTATCACAGTGAGAAAATTGTATCTCTATTCTAATTACAGAACATATAACCTGGATTAGAAAGAATTTTGGCTATGAATGTGCATTTGGGGTTTAATAGTTACAATTCAGTTTCCGAATATCTTCTGGGATTCCATGGTATTTATTATTCCTTATCCTTGGGGTTACCTGGTGCTATAGGATGCATTGTATCCCCCCCTCAAAATTCATATTTTGGAGCCCTAACCCTCGATGGGACTGTATTTGGACAAAGGGCCTCTAAAAAGGTAGTTAAGGTAAAATGGGGTCACTAGGGTGGGCTCTGCTCCATTATGACTGGCGTCCTTCTAAGAAGAGGACATCAGGATACAGACACAGAGGGAAGATGCTGTGAGGACGTGGGGAGGAGAGAGCTGTCTATACACCAAGAAGAAAGGCGTCAGGAGAAACCAGCCCCGCCCACACCTGGATCTTGAACTTGCATCCAACGGAACTGGGAGAAATAAACGTCTGTTGTCCAAGCCACCCTGCTGATGGTATTTTGCTATGGCCGCCCCAGCAGACTAAGACAACTAAGAGTAAGACAATAATTCCAATCTTGGACCCCCCCATCAACAATTTGTAAGGTATTCTCTATTCAGCAAAAATATTTTTATTTTGTAAATCTGCTGCTGTTATTCATTTCATCAGTTCACTCAACAAAGATATTGACAAATAATTATAGGGCACTGATGGCGTGCCAGGCGATTTTCTAGGTGCTGGAGATACGGAAGGGAGCCAAGCGGATGTGGAGCATGCCTCTGTGCACATGGGAAACAAATAAGGAGAAAGAGAAGGTGACTTCTTTAAGGTCACATGTCCGCTTACCCGGAGAGCTGGAGTTCAAATCCAGGATTCTGATTTCTAGCCCCGTGCTCTTTCTATTTCATCCAATCTCCTTTCCATGCCTGGAGAAGGATTTCCACCGACAGTTGTTCAAACTTTATCCCCCTGTAAACCCAAGGACCAGAAATTCCACTGATGGAAACACATTTACTCAAATTATTTTTACGGATAGCCTCAGCCACCATGCAATATATAAAAAATCATTTTATAAATTGTTTTGGAAGTTTTATTTGGAAAAATAGAAGGATGAAATTCTGTCTCCCTGGAAGAGTTGTCATACTTCCTCTTTTCACGTAATTAAAAAAATGTATGTATGGGTAGGTACGCCTTTTGCTTTGATTTTCATGAAGCTTGAAGCCAAGTTTTAGAACCACTTACAGAGAATACAACTTATTCTGTACAGGGTGAATTTTTATTATTCTTATTTTGACTTGATTTTCTTTTTTGTGCTTTAATTTCCTTTGGTTCAGACTCTATAGCTCCACGGGTTGAGCAAAGCTTTCTTGAGCACCTTGGGACCGACAGAATAACCCCTGCTTGAAACAATGGTGGTAAAAGTGGACGTTCTCCCAAATAAAGGAATATCTTGCCCGTCCATTTTGTATTTCTTGATTCCTTACACAGCCAGCCTCATGATAACCGGCCCATGCCTTCCTCTCTCTCTGCTCCTAGTTGATAGGCTCACACACAACATTTTTACACAGTCTAGTGATGATGGGGAGGAGCCCATCTGCACCCGAGCGGTCAGGACGATGGGTGAGGACAGCATCCTCGTGCTTATAGGCGGAGATCAAAAATGTGTTAACATCCTCCAAGGAGGAGGTAGGAGAGACCAACTATGTGTATATCCATCTAGTGCCCTCAATTTGGGGGAAGCAGACTGATTTTGTAAGTTGAGCTCTTGAGCAACCAACCCTGGGCTGCTAAGTCAGACTGAAGTCCTCAGCAGCCGGTCCTTGGGGGCGGTCCTCTATCTTCTGGGACTGACCCTTTGCTTTTCACAGCCCAAACACCTGTGTTTTCCAAGCGTCTCTGCTCCTACCGGAAGAGACGTTCCCTCAGCCCCCGGAAGTGCACTGGTCAACAGACAGCCTTTAAAAGAGGAAGGACGATATTCCTCCCCTTGAATTATACTAAGAATAAAGGCAGAGAAAAAACGAGGCTGGCGTCGGGCATGTTATAGGTGCTGGATGCAGATCTATGAGTTCTCAATCCACTGCCCCTTGCTCTTTGCAAACCCAATGCACTCACAGACCAGAGCTTCGGAAAGGATGTCTGGGCTCTAATTTCTATGTAGCTGTAACTGGGGGGAAGGTTGGGTGCAGCCGTGGTGGAGGAAAGCATAGACTCCCCCATTTCACAGATGCTCTCCTTCCTGATGTACAGAGCTCGCTGCAAACACAGGCTATATTCGACCAAGCACTGATGTACTCCCAAAATAAAAAGGCATTTATTTTACCCAGTTTTCATGAAGAAAAATGGTGGTTTCTATTATTTTAGTTTTTGAAGAGAAGAATGATTCTTTAACTCTTGAAACTTCTCTACAACTCACTGGGGATTCAGGGGATGGGCTTGAAAAGAAGCCCACATTTCACAACACATGCCGGAGGGGGTAGAAATTAGCACAAATATTAAGAGCCTTCATGTGGTTTTAGCCCTGACATTTTGTACTTGGCTTTTCTCATCGAGTTGAGGTATTGTAACCCATTATAAACACGGGGGAGAATGACCAATGTAATTACAATTGTGAAACAGTTTCCACTATAAGCTTTAATTTGAGGACACTTGATTTTTATGGATAATTCCTGTTTGGTTAAAATTTTCCATCTTCAGTTTTTACCCAAAGATGATTTCTTTGTTTGTTTGTTTTGGAAAAATTGAGGGTATTTGTTTGAATGTCAGAACATACAAATGTTCATTTTCTGACAGATTTTGTTAAATACTTTTATAGAGATATTTCAAATGGTTTAAATTGCCCTGATTTAAAATCACGAACTTAGAAAGTGAGGCAAGCTTTAACAAGAAATTTTAGAAACTAGAGTAAATATTCACACTTCCTGATTAAGATCTTACAGCAGAAGAATATATAGGAAGAATTTAGGGCAAATTAATTCCAGTTCGTGTTCAATCTTTTCTGTCTACAAAATCTGGAAAGGCACCCCATGGGCTTGTAACACATTTTTGCAAGTGAAAGACATCAGTAACCCCATCCTCTGACCAGTTCCTCTGCTTGCTTCTACTCAGGTAGGGAATAAATCTTTCTCGATCATTGTAGGAAAAATACCCTGCCATCTTCTCTTTCTTTGTATTAATGTAAATCCAGATGCATTGGTGATATACACATTTTCCGATGAAATTTCCAGTTCCAGCTCCTGGATATGAAGAGCTTAGATTCCATCACCTTCATCCCCACAATAAGAAAAAAAGCCAATATATTACTTTTTGATGGCTTTTCTTGGAAACCCCATTAAGTGAGTGTTCAGGGCAAACTGTCACCATGCAATCAGGAGGAACAGCTCAGGTCTGCTCACCGGGGTCTGGAGACATTTCAGTAATAATTCTGACTAACAAAATTGTGGAGGCTGAGGGTTCCTCCAAACTTCTTTGGATTTTATGTCCTAGCTCCCCATGAGGTTCTCACGATGATGATCCAAGGAGGGTCCCTTCATGGCTCTTACAGGAGGAAGTGAAAAAAATTGTAAAATAATTGTGAAAAAAAAAAACGTGTAAAATAATGCAAAGCATTTTCCATGGCAACAACCACTTCCCAAGATAATTTTTTAAATAAATAATTTTAAAAATGTAAAAAAAAAAAATGATCAGAGCATTATCCCAGGTGAGATAGGGGCATACCTCCCAGCTCCGCCCCTGTCACTGACCTGTCCTACCTGAGAGAGGGAAGGTCACAGCGCAGGGTATGGACACACTGCAAGCCTGAGATTCAGTCTGAGATTGACTCTCCAGCCCTCCTCCAGACCCCGCACCAGCCGCTCCAGCACCACCTCGCACACAGCTCCCAGGTCGCAGGGATGCAGACCCTCTCGGGAGGAATATTCGAGAGCCCGAAGTCAGGTGATGAGAACAAGAGGAGTGTTTTCCATCAATTAAACTAATCCTTGTGACAGTCCTGTGAGGCTCTGTTTTACGGAGGAGGAATCTTTAACCCAGATAGGTTTAGAATTTGGGCTTTGAATAATCGGTTAGTAATGGAGGGGTCCAGGCAGCCTCCAGTTAACCAGTGGGCTCCTGTACTCTAAGTGAATCCGTTCAAGGACTTCAAGCAGAATTTTTTGTGGATTTGCTGTGTCACTGTGTGGATTATTAAACAATAATGTAAATCACCTTCAAAGGGATGGACACAACTTGGCAGGAGTGTCCCTGGTTACAACACCTTCACGGTCATCCAAACATTGTGTGCCTGTCAAGTTGGTGAGAAGGTATTTAATTTACTTGTATTTGCACATATTTAATTATAAATAGGGCTGTGTATCTTTCAGGTGCTAATAAGCTATTTTTATCTCTTTTTCGTTCCTTTGTAAACTTGGTTTGATTTTCTGTGTTCATTACTTCCTTTTAGATTATCAGTATTTTTCTAAGTGACTTCTAAAATCTCCAAATGTGGGGGGCGCCTGGGTGGCTCAGTCGGTTAAGCGTCTGACTTCAGCTCAGGTCATGATCTCAGGGTCCCGGGGTCTGCGCTCAGTGGGGAGTCTGCTTCTCCCTCTGCCCCTCCTCCCCAGCTCATGCTCTTTCTCTCCCTCTCTCAAATAAATAAAATCTTTAAAAATAAATAAATAAAATCTCCAAATGTGGTAAGGAAGTTAACACATTGCCATCCATATTGCAAATGTCTTTGTTTACATGAATAACTAATTCTTGGGTGTATAAATCTACCACTTTATGCTGTGAGTCTTCTTTAAAATTTTCTCCAATGTTCACATTATGTATATATGCCTAATGTTTAGACAAATTTATAATGCTTTATCATAAGAATTTAATTTTAAACTGTTTATCACAGGAAATATTTTATTATACAAAAAATATAGATCTACTCTATCTGTTATAATAATTTCCAGACACATCTGAATAGTGAGCACTTGAAATATGATGAGTATGAGTTAAGATGAGCTGTAAGTGTCAAATACACAACAGATATCCAAGAATTAATATAAAAAAGAAATGTAAAATATAAAATAAATAATTTTATACACCATATTATTACAATGAATTTACCTGCTTATTTTCAGCTTTTTAAATGTAGTAATTAAACATTTTTAAAATTATATGTGGTCCAGGAGCACCTGGGTGGCTCAGTTTGTTAAGCATCCAACTCTTGATTTCGGCTCCGGTCATATCTCAGGGTCAGGAGATAGAGCCCTGTGTCAGGCTCTGTGCTCAGCACGGAGTCTGCTTGAGATTCTCTCTCCCTCTGCCCCTCGCCCACCTCCCTTTCTAAAAAAATAATAATAAAATAAAATTATATGTAATCCACATTGCATTTCTGTTGGCTGTTTCGATACTTGACATTTTAGTTTACAGATCTTAAATTCTGTCAAATTTCAGATTTTCTAGAAAACACCTAGCAGGAAAAATTCTCCCAACATCTACACCTAGGCACATCACCTTCAAACTGCAGAAAATGCAGATGAAGAAAATATATCAACAACATCTTAACTATGCATGAGCGGGAGCAGGAATTACAGTGAGCCCTGCCTCAGAAACCACGAAAGTGAGAGGAGAGAGGACTGAATGTCTAACACATTGAGAGAAGAAAAGCACCAACCCAGAATTTTGTATCCACTGAAACTATCCTTCAAAAGTGAGGGAGAAGTAAAGACCTTCCTAGGTGAGCAAACATGGAAGGCATCTCGTCAGCAGGCCTGCCTTGCAGAAAATACTAAGAGTTTCTTCAGAGAGAAGGACAATTACTTGGGTCAGAAAGTGGGATCTATGTAAAGAAAGGACGAGCACTAGAAAAGGAACCGGTGAAGGGTAAGTTTAAAAACCTCTATTTTATTATTTTAAATCTTACAGTTAATAGTTTGTCCAAAATAATGGTAGAAACAATGAATTCAATGATTGTAGCTTGTGGATGAGTAGAATTAGTGACAGCGAGGATACAGGAATTCGGAAGATTTTATATGAGGTGTCCGAGAAGTGGTAGAGCGTCATTCGGAAGCAAACTTGCATTATATTGCAAATGCTGGGGCAACACTAAAAACATAACAGAAAAAGAGGTGTAGCAATGTGCTAAGAAAGGAGAGAAAGTGGAATTCTAGAAAATGCTCAGTTAAAACCACAGACGGCAGAAACAGAAGACAAAGAGAGGAACTAGCGACAAAGACAGCAAATAGAGAAGAGTATCAAATATGGTAAGTATTAACTCCACTCGGATAATAATCACTTTAAATGCCAATGGGCTAACTGCGCCAACTGAAAGAGAGATAATGTCAGAGTGAAACCAGCAAACCCAACCATGTACTGTCTACAAGAAACCCACTCTAAATACAAAGACGCATACAGATGAGTAGTAAAAGGATGGGGAAGATACACCCTGGTGACATGAATCTAAATAGAGCAGACATCAGAGCAAGGACACATCTCGAGGAAGAAGAGGGGTGCCACCTAATGATAAGGAGGTCAATTCTCCAAGAGAATGTAACAATCCTTAATGAGTATGTGCCTGACAGCAGAGTGTCACATAAGCCAAAAGTACGGACGTGCAGGGAGGAAGAGATGAATCCATGATAATGGTTCAAGACTCCAACGACTCTCCCCCAGTGATGGATGAACCCAGCAGTCAGACAGATTGCAAGGATGTAGCTTAACTCAACAGCACCACCAGTTAGGTGGATTTAGGGGACGTCTGCAGAATTATAGCATTAAAGGCATATACTAAAAAGGAAGAAGAGATAAAGTTAATTACCTAAATTTTCAACATAAGAAACTAGAAATAAGAAGAGAAAATTAAACCCAAAGTAAGCAGGAGAAAAGGAGTAATACACGTTAGCGCAGAAATCAAAACAGTATGGTACGGGCATAAACACAGGCATATAGATCAGTGGGAAAGAGTAGCCCAGAAATAAACTCATGCACAGAAGATCAATTAATTTACAGCAAAGTGGGCAAGACTAGACATGGGGAAAGGACAGCCTCTTCAATATGTGGTGTTTAGAAAACTGGACCCCTATCCTCACATGATACACGAAAACTAAATCAAACCAGATCCAAGACTTGAGTGTAAGACTTGAAACAAAACCGTTCTTTTGGAAACTACCAATCATGGCATCAGACCAACCAAGAGGCTGAGGAGAACCATGGGAGTGATGAGAAAATGAATGTGTAGCCAACTTCTGAGCACCTGTTGTAACGCTTGATTTTGCGGGGTGGGGAGGGTTATTTTTGGCAAAATCCTTGGCTAAATCATGAAGGTTGACATACAGGAAAGAAATACTTTTTCTCCCCAAATGCTAAGCTCTATAGAACACTTACAACATCTTTACTTCACTGGGCTTTAATTCAAAATTACATGACACGCAAAGGAAAAATTTTGTGTCCAAACTATGGAAAATCTGTACATTTAAAGGAGCAACAACCATCGGCATTTAGCATGTTTATCATCTCTTGCCAAGTTTATTTTAACCTCAATGTTGCCATCGTGCTAATGTAAGTTAAACTCCACAAAGAAATTTCCAAAATTTTCCATTACGTATTTCGTATATACGAAATACAGGTTTGTGACCAGCATTGCTAAAACATTTTTAATTTTATTCTTTAATGTCATATATTGAATATACAAGCAAGCACACATTTTAATAATATTTTTCATATAAGTCAATAAACATTTCAGAAAATAAAATTTCTTTTTTAGACCAGAATCCTGGTTACTTGAGAAATCAAGATCATTTCCTAAGAAGAATGTTTCAACTGTTTTGTGTTATTAAAATTATGTTGGAGTCTGGAGCTTCTCCCCAGGACAAGAGAGCATAGACCTGTTAGTCCCTGTTCCTCCCCACCAAGCACAACCAAACAACAACCCTGGAAATCATGCAACAGGCAAGCAAAGGATAACTCTGAGCGGTGCTAAGACGAGGCGAAGAGACGGGGTCCCAGCACTGAAGGTGCAGTGCAGGGTGTCATCTATCTCCCACCCAACTAAATTTGACCCAGGAAATAGGAGAAACCCAGTCCAGCAGCATAAAGCAGCTCATCCATCCTGTGGGTGGAATGGGAGCCCCCCACCCCGACATCATCATGCTATGCCTCCACCACTGGAGAGGGGCATCAAGTGAGGGCACTGATTAAAATTTAGTGGCCAGAGGAGACACTCTCCTTTTATGCTGGGCCTGAGACTCCCTTTATGTCTGACAGATACGAAGAGGGTGGGGCATACACAAGAGAGACCTAGCCCCAGCAGACAACTTGGACTGGGTCACCTTCCTGTTCGTGTAAGCCAAGACCCCTCATTCCTACCCAGAGACACTGGGCAGCTGGGTGGAAACAGTCACAATAAATGGTCCAATCTGGGAAGCCTCTTTGTCCGTGTAACTCTCTTGCCGAGGGACACCAGGGAGCTTAGGTGGAAAAAAAGACTCTGTCGTATGAAGTGCCCTGCTGCAGAGCGCCTCATCACCCTGCAGGCTGAGATTTTCCTCGTCCTTCCAGAAACATGGGATGAGCGGATAGAGCTGGAGAAGGTACTAAATCCCAGAAAGTGGCCAGGTCAGGAAAGGCAGCCTGATGCTGTCCCTCACCCAGACGCTAAAGTAGTTACAAGGCCCAGGTAGGAGGATCCTGCCACACTCCTCCTTTTAAGGAAAAAGACATTTCATGAAAAAGGATGCACAGATGGGAAATGAGCACATGAGAAGATGTTTAGCCTCATTAGCCATTAGGGCATATAATTTAAAGCCACAACCACTTATCTGAGCACTAAAAAAATGAAACAAAATGATAACACCAAATGCTGGTGAGGATGTGGAGAAATTGGATCATACATCCTTTGCTGGTGGGGATGTGAAATGTGTCATTTGCTCTTGAAAACTGTCTGGCAGTTTCTTAAGAAACTAAACATGTAACTAGCACACTATGGAACAACTGCACTCTTGGGCACGTATTTCAGAAAAATTATGTTCACACAAAAGTCTGTGCATGAATGTTCATTACAACTTTATTTGTGGCAGTCAAAAATGGGAATCAGGCCAGATGTCCTTCCACAGGTAAACACATCATTATACACAGGGAATAGTACTTATCAGTAAAAAGGGACAAATTATTGGAATAAGCAACAACTTGAATAAATCTCCAGGGATTATGTGGAAAAGTATGAGAAAAGCCAATCCAAAAAAGTTTTGATTATTTCCTTTATATGATAATTTCTTGAGGAACCTCCATACTGTTTTCCATAGGGGTTGTATCAATTACATTCCCATCAGCAGGGCATGAGGGTTCCCCTTTCTCCACATCCTCACCAACACTTGTTTTTTCTTGCCATTCTGAGAGTTATGAGGTGGTATCTCATTGTGGTTATGATTCGCACTTTCCTAATGACTAGTGATGTTGAGCATCTTTTCATGTACCCATTGGCCATCTGCATGTCTTCTTTGGAGAAATGTCTACTCAGATCCTCTGCCCATTTTTGATTGATTGACTGATTGTTCCTAAGTTGTATGAGTTCTCTCTATATTTTGAATATTAGCTCCTTATGAGATACATGATTTTCAAATATTTATCTTCTCTCATTCTGTAGGTTGCCTTTTCATTTTGTTGATGGTTTCCTTTGCTGTACAAAAGCTTTTTTGTTTGATGTAGTACCTCTTGTCAATTTTTGCTTCTGTTACTTCTGCTTTTGGTACAAAGATCCAAGAAGAATGTGCAATATGACAGTTGGTCAAATGAATATATGGCAAATACACACATACACACAGACATACAGAAGGATTGTGGATATAAATACAAAAAGAAGAAATAAAATTTCTGCATGAAACCAGGGAAGACTATCTTCATGAGCTTGGTGAAGTGGAAAAAAAAATTTAAACAAGGCACAAAAGGCAATAATAAGAAAAGAACAATAAACTTGACCACATTAAATTAAGAACTTCTGTTCACCAAAAACACCAAAAAGAGAATGAAAAATCAAGCCACAGAGTGGGAGAATGTCTTGTTAAAGCATATGACTAACAAAAACAACAATGTCTAAAATATAAAACAAACTCTTACAAATCAGTAAGAAAGGAGTGCAAAAAGAAAAGGGGCAAGAGAGTTGAACCACATGTCAAACGAAGAAGATACTCAGATCAGAATTAAACCTACTAACAGGTATTCAAATGCATTAGTCATTAGGAAATGCAAATTCAAATTTTAATGAGACACAGCTCTATACCCCCCCCCCAAAGTGACTCAAAGACTGACAAATCCAAACTTGTGCAAGGACTCAGCACAACGGGGGCTTTTTTACCATGTTGGGGGGGGCGGTGTGCAGCATGGTGTTTCTACCTTAAAAAGCCAAGTGTTACCCGCCATTATGGAAAATGCTATCTGTTCCCCTGGCGAAGCCCCTAACACAATATTTAATATCAGAGGAATTTTCACATATCATGTTTGGTTTCCTAATTCTGGAGAAAAGCTTATGTGATCTTCACCTTTAAGTATGATGCTTGCTTAGGATCCTGGTGGATAAACTTTTCAAGTTAAAAAGGGCTTTTTGTTTATTTAATTTTTAGTTGGCTACATTTTTTTCCTTAACATATTAATGGATGTTGATTTCTAACAAATGCCCTCTCTTCCCTTTTTGAGATGATCATATTTTTTCTCCTTTATTCTCTTAATCAACTGTGTTGATTAATTTTTGAATGGCAAATCCAACCTTAAATCCTAGGATGACCTCAATTCGGGTATGTCTTGTGTTCTTTGTGTATATTTGTTTTGCTAATGTTTTCTTGAATATTTTTGGCATCTTTCTTATCTTTCTTGATTGTTTTTACAAGGTTATTCTGTCCTCAAATACAAGTTGATTATATTTTACCCAATACAAAGAAAAAAAGCCCACCCTCTTCTTTTTAATTTACTTTAACACATGTCTAGATACTGTCTTTGTTTACTAGTGGTGAACACCCGCATCATTGAATAAAGACCATTCCTCTGTACTCTATTTATAGAAGAAAAATGTATGCTTCAGCTGACCAATAATCCCCAGTATTTTTATAGAACATCTTCAACAAAGAGATTCATCAACTAACTTCCACATTTAGAAACAGCTCGAAGATCCCATTGGTCTTTGATGCCCAGCAGCTTCCAGGATAAATGAAGACTTGTGACTCCCTAGGGATTGCTAGTTTCCATATTTATCCCTTAGCGCTTGACTAAACACCACAAGAAAATGAAAAAACCTATACCAGCTCTCCTAATTGAAGCTGTGTCTGATTATGGAGGCATTAAAACCTAAAAATGGATTGCACATGCTCGCTTCTGGCGACGGATTCAGGCACCACTTCCTGCCGCCAGTCCCTGATGGGGCAGAACCAGCCCAGCGCTGCGTTACGGAATTATGATGCAATGCGCAATGGCGAGGATCTTAATTTTCAACTGACATCCCTTCACCATGTTCCATTTAAAAACATTTCCTTTAAAAACTAAAATAAAACAGAATAAAAGCGCTTCCTTGTCATTCATTGTCATTGTGAAAGCTCATGCTGCCAAAAATCCCACAGCACATCCAAGAATGTGAGTTTACATACACACGGAATCTATGGAACAGGCTATAATGTTCATGGACTTTGTGTTACTAGCAGAAAGCAGTTGGTTCCAGCCCTAAACTTTCTTAACGATTAGGACAACATGACTAATCAATTTATAATTCTTATAGTGTTTTAATACAGAACCCTAGCAGGGGTCACGCAGGGCTGTGGTGGACGATATCCATACTTTGTTTGGATGAGGTGTGCCTGTGGTTGTCATTGTTGATGTGCAACAGAAATTAAAATTTTATAAAAACTGCAGTTCAATGTATTGACTCTGGTAAGGTTAATGAAGACAGTTAAAAGACATCAACTTTAGAACTGAAAATGGCTTAATTATAAATGAGGTTTGGGAGGTATTTGAGAGGAAAGGGGATCTGTGTAAGCATGCTTTCTACCTGTGCCCGCTCTGTGCATGTGCTGTGAAAGTCATCCAGGCACCTAGGAAGCCAACACCAGGTCCACACCTGCAGACATGAGTTCACACCAGCCGAGGTGAGTTCACACCCACTCCTCTCCTGGGTCTCAGCTCCTAAACAGGGGAAGGAAGAACCAGTGCTGCACAGAGAGCTCTTTGGAACCTTCCAGACTGGTTTCAGATCTCAGCTTTGCCACTTACTAGCTCTAATTTTATATCTTTTTTTAATACGAAAAGACACTTATTACTGCTTTACTATGTAAGAGATTAGTGACTGCAGCAGGTTGCATTTTCTCAGATGCCAAAGGAAGTGCAGGATAACATTTCTCTCGGACTCTGGTGTCTGACGACAGCTGTGATCCTGTCCACCCCAGCAGCAGAGGTGTGCACTGGGAAGGAATGTTTTGCTAAGTTGTTCCATCATGGTTCTCACACAAAGTGTTCACCGTTCTCTTCCAGCCTGCTTCTTCTTCCAGCACGGGATCACATGTCTCGTCCTTGTTATGCACAGGATCTGTTCTGGGGGCAGGTCTTGTGTGTTCATGGGGAATGTCCATCAAAGGCTGACGTCGCACTATGGTCCTGCCATTGGGTGTTAAAGAAGGCTCTACTTTGTAACTACGGTCATCTGGAAGAGGAAAATAATGCAGATTTATAAAAAACAGGACCTAAAACCCTATCATAATTTATCCATTCCCCTCCTGAATGACATTTAAGTTTGCTCCTCTTTGGATTGGAAATACACGACTCAGGATGGCTGTCTGCGAGTCCATCCATAGCACTACTATGGTATAACAAGATGCTTATCAGGCGCTCTGGAGAAAGGTGTTGGGAAGAGAAATTGCTTTTAAAATCTGTTTCCAGGCAGTGTTCATCCCCGGACAGCTCCTCACCACAAGCCCTCCACTGGTCTCCAGAATTTTCTCTCTTAACTTCAGGTCACACATTTGCAAAAGTGAAGAGCTCAATCTGAAAAGCTATCATAAAAACCTTGTGGAAGAACCATTTCCTTTTGCTCCCGAAGGCAAAGGCAGCACCAGAAAAAGAACGTGTGAGATCCCTCCCAGATATAAAAACCCATGGCTTATTTTCTAGACAATAAAAGCACGTCAATGCTTTGGAGCACTTCTTTCCCACCCCAAGTAAGTGAGATGACTCTGCATCTCTCCAGCATTAAACCCTAGCATGCTTTCCTGAGCACTGGTCACTGTCCTGGAGACTCAACATATCTTAGATCATTTAATGCAACAATCACTAACACATATGCACCAGTTCATATGTGCCAGACAATGTTCTGTGTGCTTTATGTATCCCCACAAGGCCTTACAAAGTACACACCTCTGTCACCCCCATTTTATGCGTTGGAAATGGGGCACAGAGAGGTCACAGAGCTGTTGAGGTGCAGGTGACTGCCCCCGCACCTGACCGGGGTCAGGCTGAGTAGCCACACCTGCTTCCCTGCCCGCAAGCAGGTTCTACGTTTCACTCTCATTGTTGGGTCGTCTGTGTATGGTGCTATCTCAGCTGTTGTGATGACCACATTCATCCATCCCCCAGGATTAGAGGCAAACAAGAGGCTGAATCTCGTAGGTAATGAGACCTCGCCCTGTGAGGAGAAGGCATGCCCGTTACCGTGGCCTCATTTGTTACCCATCCAGTTTGGGAGGACGGGGGGTTTTGAGTAGGAACACCTGACATTTGAACAGGTTCCTGTTTCCATTGGACTTACAAATTTTACATTTATAAAATAATTCTCAAACCGAATGTCACGGTCCCACCATTTAGCCTTTTTCTGGGGACTCCCGGGTGGATGTTGTGGGACTGGGCTTGACCTCCCTCCCTTTGTGATTCATCCTAAGGGAGGCCCTGCTGCATCAGGTGACGCACAGGAGCCCGTAGGTGCCAGCCCTGCCAGCCGTTAACCGCATGGCCTCAGACAAGTCCCCTCGAACAGTTGGGGCGCCGCCTCCTGCCCACACATGGTGTATGTGCACGGGGGCCCCACAGGCTCTGCACACAGGTGAGTCCTGACGGGCATGGTCACTAGGGCTATTACGACCAGACTTCTTACTACTGCCATCAATAGGATAATCGGCATGAGACAATTACTTAGTGCATTGCAAAGTTCCTCTACACCTGGAAGGAAATGAAATCCCAGTGGGGTTAGGCAGGGGTCTCCGACCTTGAGTCTGCCCCTTTGCAGATCCTCCTTGGAGCCATCTGATATGCAACCAGGGGGGGACATCACCAGACCACATCAATGCTCAGGGACAAGCCCAGAGAGTTGCACTCATGAGAATCATCACTCCAGCTGTTGCAGAGAGCTACACTTCCCTGTGTCCCTTTCTCTCCTGTTGAGTTGCCTATTTTCCAGCATGCATGACACCGAGGGGTCCAGGAGGACTTGTGTGCATGCAGGGCCACTGGGAGAAAGCAGCCTTGTGTGCCACCATCCATCAGAAGGGCCAGACCCAGGACCCTGATTCCTCAGCGGGCGAACGCAGTCACCATCAGCTCCTTGCGGATCTGATGGCCGATCCAGCTCCTCTTGGCTGAGCCAGTGGAAAATGCATTTATATTTGGCAAATGCCAGTACAATTGGGCTTTTTAAAATTCCAGAAGACTTTAATGGCAGAAAATCACTTAAGTTTAAATCCCTTATTGTCTTTTTTTGCTCTTGAAGCTGAGCAATGAAATGAGACCAAACCAGAGTTTAATAAAAACTTAATTCCCACCAGAATCCAGAGCCATCTCTAAACGGCCTTAAATCTTCTGTTCGTGAAACACTGCCCAGCTCACGGCAAGAGGTCAACAACCTGTTTTTAATTTACACTTTTTATTCCCTTCAGGAGATGGAGGGAAAAAGATCCAGAAAATAATGTCTTCAGAGTGGTCATGGCTTCTGCAGTCCTGCTTGATTGCCAAGGTCTATGCAACTTGCTGGAGGCAGGGAGCGGTCTCAGGGAGACAGGACGGGTCTTGAGGGTCCCGGAGGACCTCTGTGCAGAAAGCAGAACTGCCTCTCTTGCTCAGCACCTCCGAGATGCCTCAGTCCTCGTACAGGTCTGAGACACATCTGCCTTCCCACATGACTGAGCAAGGTCAGGAGGGAGGGCCTTGCATGAATACTGTGCAAGTTCAATATGATGTGCAGTTCAAGCCGGGTCCTATTCCCCACATCGGTTCTCCTACCAGACCAAATACAGGATGCTCAGTTCAACTGGAATCTCAGATAGCCCACCTGCTTGTAGGAGCCCCATAACACAGGATATGGTATGAGAGTAAGGATGTCCCAGGCAGTGCACACAATGCAGATCTACTGAGAAATTATCCATTGTTTATCTGAAATTTCAGTGGAGCTGGGCATCCCATATTTTTATTTGCTAAATCTGTCAGCCCTAACATTTGGAGATGTCTCCTGGTGAGAACTAAATGTTAACTACCTTGTTCTCTTTATTTCAGCTGACTTTTTTTTTTTGCTGAAGAATAATTTACATACAGTAATGTTCATCCTTTTTGGTGTATGGTTTTACAATTTTTTAAATTTTATTTTAATTCCAGTATAGTTAGCATACAGTATAGTATTAGTTTCAAGTGCACAATATAGAGATTCAACACTTCCCTACATCACCCAGTACTCATCACGACAGGTGCCCTCCTTCCTGCCCATCACCTGTTTCCCCATCCCCCACCCACCTCCCCTCTGGTGACCAGCAGTGTGTTCCCTGTAGTGAAGAGTCTGTTTCTTGGTTTGCCTCTCTCTCTCTCACTCTCTTTTTCCCTTTGCTCCTTTGTTTTGTTTCTTCCATTCCACATATGAGTGAGATCATATGGTATTTGTGTTTCTGTGTCTGGCTTAGCATAATACTTCCTAGCTCCAACCACATCACTGCAAATGGGAAGATTTCATTCTTTTTGATGGCTGAGTAATATTCCATTGTATATATACACGACATCTTCTTTATCCGTTCATCAGTCGATGGACACTTGGGCTGCTTCCATAATTTGGCTCTTGTAAATAATGCTGCAATACTATCTTGTTCTCTTAATTGCTGTAGAATTCAATCCAATTCAATGAAAAGAAAATTCAGTTAGAAGAAAATAATGTATATTTGTCAGAGTGTGTGACATTACTGCTCAAAATTTAATTTAGGCTTATAAAACGGAAATAAAAACAGAAGAAAGGAGGGAGAGAAGGAGGAGGGAGAAGAAGAGGAAGAGAACAGAGATGAGAAAGGGCAGGAGAGAGAGGAGGAGGGAGAGGAGGAGGACAAGAAGAGGAAGAGGATGGAGAAGAGGAGGAGGAGGAAGATAAGGAGAAGGAGAGAGGAGGAGGAGGAAGAGGAGAAGGAAGAGAATGAGGGAGGAGGAGGGAGAGGAGGGACAGAAGAAGGAAGGAAGAAGGAAAGAAATATGATATTCAGAACATTTCTTATGAACAACAACACCTCCGCTGTATCAGAATCACAGGTCGTTTAAAAGTAATTTGGCCTAGAACTAAAATGCATAATAATCCCTGGCACAGGACATCTCTGTAGGCAGGTAACCTGCACAACACTGTGTTGGATCATTTCCACTTCAATGTGCGTATATTTTACTATGTATTAGAACTATTAATGCCATGTCTCTCAAAAACTACCATAAACAAGCAGACCTACAATAATGAGATCACAGTGAGCCAACTAAACTCTATGCAGATAAATTCAGTTTCCATCCATTCAGACATCTCCTACAAGGGCCCCAAACATCTGGCTGTCAGTAAGCAACTAAAATATCAGCCTTTTTATAGGCAGATAATGCACAGATTTAATTTTCAGAGTATTTATCTGGAGGCTGTGTCTGTACACACTTAAGGCAGGGCCTGCGCAGGTCATGGGGAGGGGCCCTAACCCCGCGTGACAGGTGTCCTTAGGGGAGATCAGGTTAACTTGAGGTCATGGGGAGGGGGCCCTAACCCCGCGTGACAGGTGTCCTTAGGGGAGATCAGGTTAACTTGAGGTCATGGGGAGGGGGCCCTAACCCCGCGTGACAGGTGTCCTTAGGGGAGGTCAGGTTAACTTGAGGTCATGGGGAGGGGGCCCTAACCCCGCATGACAGGTGTCCTTAGGGGAGATCAGGTTAACTTGAGGTCATGGGGAGGGGGCCCTAACCCCGCGTGACAGGTGTCCTTAGGGCAGATCAGGTTAACTTGAGGTCATGGGGAGGGGGCCCTAACCCCGCGTGACAGGTGTCCTTAGGGGAGATCAGGTTAACTTGAGGTCATGGGGAGGGGGCCCTAACCCCGCGTGACAGGTGTCCTTAGGGGAGATCAGGTTAACTTGAGGTCATGGGGAGGGGGCCCTAACCCCGCGTGACAGGTGTCCTTAGGGGAGATCAGGTTAACTTGAGGTCATGGGGAGGGGGCCCTAACCCCGCGTGACAGGTGTCCTTAGGGGAGATCAGTTTAACTTGAGGTCATGGGGAGGGGGCCCTAACCCCGCGTGACAGGTGTCCATAGGGGAAATCAGGTTAACTTGAGGTCATGGGGAGGGGGCCCTAACCCCGCGTGACAGGTGTCCTTAGGGGAGGTCAGATTAACTTGAGGTCATGGGGAGGGGGCCCTAACCCCGCGTGACAGGTGTCCTTAGGGGAGATCAGGTTAACTTGAGGTCATGGGGAGGGGGCCCTAACCCCGTGTGACAGGTGTCCTTAGGGGAGATCAAGTTAACTTGAGGTCATGGGGAGGGGGCCCTAACCCCGTGTGGCAGGTGTCCTTAGGGGAAATCAGGTTAACTTGAGGTCATGGGGAGGGGACCCTAACCCCGCGTGACGGATGTCCTTAGGGGAAATCAGGTTAACTTGAGGTCATGGGGAGGGGGCCCTAACCCCATGTGAAAAGTGTCCTTATAAAAAGAGGAAATTTGGATCCAGAGACAGACACAGAAAGGGAAAATGTGAAGTACAGGGGGAAGAGAGCTGTGGACAAGCCAAAGAGAAGGTTCTGGAACAGAGTCTCCCTCATCATCTGGGGGGGAACCAGCCCTACCACCACCCTGATCTTGGACTTCCAGCCTCCCGACTGTGAGGATGTAAATTTCAGCTTCATTCCAGCAGCCCCAGCAAACTTGTATGGACACGCGTCAAACACGTGGGCCATGCCTCCAACTCACTCACTCCCATGTGTGAAGCCTCATCCCCAAACTGTGGAACGTAACAAGGGGCAGTGGGTGGTAAAAGTACCATCTCACTCATAAGTGGAATTTAAGAAACAAGACAAATGAGCATAGAGGGAAAAGAGAGAGAGACAAATGAAGAAACAGACTCTTCACTACAGGGAACACACTGCTGGTCACCAGAGGGGAGGTGGGTGGAGGATGGGGAAACAGGTGATGGGGATGAAGGAGTGCACCTGTCATGATGAGCACGGGGTGATGTAGGGAAGTGCGGAATCTCTGTATTATACATCTGAGACTAATACCGCATATATGTTAACCAACTGGAGTTTAAATAAAGTAAAATAGAATAAAATAAATAAATAAAATAGGATAAAATAACATAAATAATAAAAAAATTAAATTAAAAGCATAAAATTGTATATATGGACCACATCTTCTTTATCTATTCATCTGTTGAAGGGCATCTTGGCTCTTTCCACGGTTTGGCTATTGTGGACATCGCTGCTATGAACATTGGGGTGCATATGGACAATGGAATATTACTCAGCCATCAGAAAGGATGAATACCCAACTTTTACATCAACATGGATGGGACTGGAAGAGATTATGCTAAGTGAAATAAGTCAAGCAGAGAAAGTCAATTATCATATGGTTTCACTCATTTGCGGACCATAAGGAATAGCATGAAGGACGTTAGGAGAAGGAAGGGAAAAATGAGGGGGGGGGAACTGGAGGGAGAGATGAACCATGAGAGACTCTGTACTCTGGGAAACAAACTGAGGGTTTTAGAGGGGAGGGGGGCGAGGGGATGGGTGAGCCCAGTGATGGGTATTAAGGAGGGCATGCACTGCATGGAGCACTGAGTGTTATACGCAAACAGTGAGTCATGGAACAGTACATCAAAAACTAATGATGTAATGTATGGTGACTGACATAACATAATAAAATAATATAAAATTTAAAAAAAAACTAAAAAAATAAAAGCATAAAATTAAATTAAAATAAGGTAAATAAAATAAGATAAAATAAATAGAATAAAATAAAATAACAGTGGTGGAAAGAGTGGCCTATGAGACGAGTTCATTCCGTGAGATAAACATGCTTGTACGTAGATATTTAGTAAACAAGCTAGAGCCTTGATTAGAGCATTATGAATGTTAATCAAGAAGACAGTGTTTATTTAATGACGTGAAGTAAAATTCGAGTGATTTGTTTTCCGATATTGCCGAAGATCTTGACACTAGACTCTGCACAGGCGGGCTTGAGCCAAGCAGAAACCCCATACCCCACTGCAATCGTGGGCTCGCCGATGACAGATGACAAGTGCCCTTGGGGACGCGCACAGAGGCAGAGAACAGCGGAAGTGGAGCAGTGACATTTACAGCTGGGAAAGCTGGTGTCCATCCGAAACGAGCCGACCCGTGTCGCCTGGGAGCCTACCAACAGCACGATGCTGGCTTTTACCACATTTGTACTCTTCCACAATTATGAAGCCTTTTTGTTAATTTCCCCCAAACGGGAAGACACAATACACAGACATAATGGTGGTGCACGTAAGCTTGGAACCCTAGCAGAAGGTGCCTGTACGTGCAGACTTCGCGCCAGTGTGCTAGTTTGGAGTGAGAAGAACCACATTCCTAAGACCTGCCGACCCCCCCGCCCCCCCGGGGACCTTGCGGGAGTGAAGTATCATAGAAGGACCTAATAAGCACACAGCTGGGGCGGAGGGGTGGACCCAGTGGAGGGCTGTGGATATTTTTGGAAGGAAAACACATGGGAACCATCCCCAAAGCACTTCTAAAGAGTTGTTCACATTAAAACAATAAAATATTCAGCACAAAAACCTAAGAAGGTACGAGTCATGGCAATAAAATCTCTGTGGTTTGGCCACACACAGGAAGCGAGGGTGTTCAGGTGAGTGGTGACACATGACAGGCCCCCACGGTAAGATCCAGGATGGCGTGGGGGTGGGGAGGTGGGAGACAAGACTCAGGGTCCCGGGGACCCGCACAGGCTGCCTGCGTGCAGACTGCAATGCTCAGGGAGCATCGTCCACCACACCCAGCTCCCCCACCTCTCCAGACCGCATCCCAGACAAGGTCCGGCCAGGTCAGGAAACACGGGCGAAGCCAGGCACCCGACCCCACCGACCCCCAACCAGGAGAACTGGCTTTTCAAAAACCACTCTGATCTCCGCCTATTCCAGATTAAGATTTCGTTTCAAAGATTATAAGCTGTTGTCTTTCCTCTGTCGTGTGCTGTGGATATTGGGCTCAAACTACAGCATAACAGTTAACAATAGAACTCCCCTACTTCACAAGACCCAGGTGACCCTGATGTACGCTGGACCCTGGGAACGTTTGCAAATGCAGGGTGCGCTATGAGGCCCTCAGGGACCTGTCCTCAGAGGCGTGGAGCCCAGTGAAGAGCCTGGGCATAAGTAGGCATCACTTTAACAAACTTCTAAAATAAGCCACAAAAAAGCAAACCAAAAACACCCCCAAATATTTTAAGAGCAGAGAGAGGAAAATGGCCTTAAAAAAGGTGTTCTTCCCGCCCCACCCCCCCACCCCCCCGAGAGATCAGAACAAGTATAACTTTGAAATGGAGGGTGAAAACCTGATTGTATACTCACCTCCTGGTCTCCTCTTCAAAGAAAGAGGAAATCAAAAAAAAGGAAGTCTCAAAACAGCAATAATAACTCTGACCAGTACTTCCTAATAGCCAATCCTTGTATGAATTCAATTGGACCTTTTTTTAATATAAAAAATATTTAAGTAGATGTAAACTCTAAAATAATAAATAAACTTGTATTCAAAAGTAGACTCTTTGAGTTCTCCTTGACATAAAATATTGAATTCTTTATTTGCTCCCCAAAACATTTTGCAACATTCAACCAGAAGAGAGTTTGGAGAAAAGAAATCTGATAATTAACGGATTGTGCCAAAGTTTTGAAATATTGAGGTATTTATGGGTTTTGCCCTGGATGACAAATTAGAAAACCATTCCAGTCTATTGTTTAAAGGTGAAGTTTGGAAAATGCCCAAATATGTTCCACACACTTTTTTCCCCTCTGATTTTTTGTTCCTTATTCTTCTCCTAAAGATTGATCTTAAGATAATTTTGATATTTAAAAGCCTTTGAAAACAAAATTGAGAGGCGTCTTCCCCCTTGAAAAACAAGGCACCCACCAGTTGAGCAAGACGGATCAGGTTGGCCCCACAGAAAACACCTCTGGCTGCGTGGGGTCAGGAGTCCTCTAGCCCAGAAATGTCCAGCGCTTCTGTCCTCAGACGTGTTTGTGCAATTTAGCCAACCAGGAGAGTGAAACATTCACCATAAGCGCAGCAAGGAAAGTATGTCTTCTACGTTCAGCACTTGCTAAGATTTTGCTCATTGTAAGAACTATCTGGAAGACTAGCAAAGTGGAAGCTAAATTTAGGAAAGGTGCTACAACAATTTCCTGGAAATGCTCCACTGAGATCAAAGGAAGGAGAGCATGTGGATGGAGCGGAGTGGCCTTCCTGGCAGCTGGTGTCTCCTGGGCACCCACAATGCACAAGATGCTGCGTGTGTGCGTTGAGCATGACCTCGTCACAGTCTGAGAGGCGGGCAAATGGCAGATCTGCTTCTCGGATGAGGAAACCCAGCGGCCGGCAGGGAGTCCCGGGGCTCAGCTATCGGCCACGCTCTGTGAGCAGCACCGGCCAGTGTCGGCTCTCCTTTTCCCGCTGCCGCCAGCATGCCAGCTCCCGGGCATGGCCCGTGACAACCCAGTGGGTCCTGCCTAGAGGACACGTTCCCCGTCTGGGCTCCACCCTGACTTCACCTGGCGCTGATATGAAGGCCACACTAGAAGGCTTGAGGTGTGTTCTGATGATTTCCAGCAAGTGTGGCTCCTACAAGAGAATTCTCACACTGACATATGCAATCCACTTGCCAGCCCCCAAAGACACACACAAAACTCAAAACTTCCGAAGAACATATAGAATGCCCGCTGTGGAAGAACCGGAAGTCAAATGGTGGCTGGATGCATTCAATCAGCATTTACGAAGCAACCCCTTTGTGCCGAGGAGGCACACCGGCTAAATGCATTTCATCTCGGAACAGTTTTGTTAACTAGATTATTCTTTGTCCTCCCATTTTTACAGGTAAGCAATGAGAGCCTCGGAGATACTAAGGAAAAAACCCAAGATCACAGAGCTACTCAGTTGGAGAATCCAAGTTTGGTTCCAGGTCATTTTAGTCTACGAGTCCATTCTGCCACCTCGCAGACATCTAAGAGGGGTGCATTTGGAAAGCTGGCCCCTTCTATGTTCTGGAAAATTGAATGTCCTTTTCTCATTCAAAGACTGTCTTGCTAAGATTCACGAGTTCCCAAGGGATGAGGAGGGCTCATGTAGGTGTGTGCGCCTCCGTGATGTCCAGCCAACCTGGCTACACTTGGCCACAGACGGGCCGCACTCTGGCGCGTTGTGCTGGTGGAAGCAACATGATGACTTAGTTCTAGTATCTGCACTCCCAGGAAAAACAGGAAGGAAACAAACTCCTATGTCTTCTCTTGCTGAAAAAGCCATGACTGCCAACAGCACCCCATCTACAATATGAGACGTCGAAACATCAGCTTTTAAAAAATATGTTTTCAATTACGTTTTAGAGCCAAGTCCTTACAAAATGTCCATTCTCTGGATCAGATGAAACTGGCAGCTTCCTGTTGGAAAATCTGCCACGTCCTTGACCCCCTGTTCCTGGAGCTCCGGATTTCTGAAGCTGGAAGGAGCTGAGGAGATAGCATGCCCTCCTTCGTGGTTCATGGGCTCCCGTTTCTTTGTGTCTCTAGCATCTCTAATTTCCTCCACGGCCGCCTATACTCCAGGAAACATCCCTTCAGCACACCTCCAGGAATGCCTTCCTAGTAAACAAGCCAGACCAAGCCCCTCCCGAGCCCCAAACAAACTAAACCACATCCAAAGCAGACAAGCCAGAACCTCTGAAGGCTGCTGCATGGGGTGGGGGCTGGTGGTCGTTCCCCTCCTGGACCTCGGGCCCCAGTCCCGCCTCCTCACATCCTCGCCTTCCTCCTGGCCACGCAAACCTCGGGTCTAATTTCCAGTCCTTCCCCAAGCCCCAATTCACCCTTCGCCTTACCTGAGTCTCTACACACACTTTCCTCTGCCTCAACTGTCCTCCCCTCACATGGCACCCAGGAAATAATGAAAGAGACGAAGGAATGGTTCAGAGGACGGGCTCTCAGAGATCTGTCTCAGAGATGGTTGGGTGGACTTCAGGCTTCCCCGTGCTCCTTAAGGGCTGACCACATGTCTTTCTGCAGACCGCTTATGCGTCTGTCCAGTCTCCTGATCTGCTGTCCCATGGGTCCCTGCTGGGCCCTGACTTAAAGAAGGGCCTCAGGCACCTGGGTGGCTCCATCGGTTAAGCGTCCAACTCTTGGTTTCGGCTCAGGTCATGATCTCAGGGTCATGAGATCAAGCCCTGCATCGAGCTCCACACTCAGTGCAGAGTCTGCTTGAGATTCTCTCCCTCTCCCTGCTCACCCACACTAAATAAGTAAATAAATAAATAAATAAAATCTTTAAAAAATAACTAAGTGCCTCAGATCTTCGACCAACCGTGCAAATGCAAACACAGTCTTCTATTTAAGCAGGGCAGCTTTGACTCTGTGGAGCTCTCCATCTTAGCAGCTGGATGAGATTGGTCCAAGTGCTTAACAATGCCAACTTCATATTCTCCTCTGCAAACTAGGCATAAGCAGACACTTCTCCAAGGGCTATGGGGAGGACCGATGTTTGTAAACACTCAGCACCGTCTCACACAAAGCAACCACTCCATAAGTGAGTGACCAAGAACTCAGGCTCCAGGGACAGAGAACAGTTGTCCAAACTGTCCAAGTGGCTGTGTGAACTTGACAAGTTAAACCCTTTGAGCCTCCGTTTCCCCATGTATCAAATAAAAGTGAGATGGGTGCCCTTACTCAGGATTGTATATTAGGTCCACTGCTTCCATGTATACCAGACCCGTCACACACAGAAGACCCTTGAGTAGAAGCTGCAGGAGCCACAGTACTTTGTCGTATAGGTACTCCTCTGTGCATTAACTCAGTCCATGTTCACCCAGTCTGTGCTCAGTAATGTTAGCTCTTGGAGGCACCAATTGTTGCTGTCATCACTGTCGTTGTCATCACCATCAGCATCATCCCCATTATTGTCCCCATCATCATCCTCACCAATGCCATCACCACCATGATCACCATCACCATCATCATCACTATCATCACCATCATTATCATCATCGTCATCATCATGGTCGTCACCATCATCACCACCATGGTCACCATCATCATCATCATCACCATCGTCATCATCACCATCATCATCATCATCATGGACATCATCATCACCATCAGCACAGTCATTGTCATCATCCTTTTCATCCTCATCATAGTCATCACCATCATCATCCTCACCAGTGTCATCACCACCATGGTCACCATATCATCATCATCACCATTACTATCATCATCATAATCATCACCACCAACATCACCATCACCATCATCATCACAATCATCATCACCATCATCCACACACATCACTTGCACACCCCTGTATTGTCATATCCACTTCTCACTTCATCACAATACTTTGGTTCCTGCACTTTACTCCCAGGCCCCTGAGAACCCAGCCTCTGCCCCTCCAGGCATGACAAGGACTGTCTGAAAGAAGTCTGACCATACTACAGCACAATCATGATATTCCTTTGAATCCAGATAGCTGGTGGGTCTCATCATGTGTAGCCCACTGTCCTCAAAATCTCCGGCAAAATACTAGCCTCCTGAGGTGTTTAAAAAATTTTAAAAAGAAAATCTGTCTGGTGCTTAAAAACTCGAAAAACAGCATATTCTGTCTTTCTGTTAAGACACAGTAATTCACTTCAGCATGTGAAGGACTGGAGAAACGCCATCTTGAGATATGTTCACTAATTAATATATTTAACTAAAATGAATCTATTAATCTGTATAATCAACTATTTCCTAATCTATGACAATGGAACTTTCCCTGTGTGTGTGTGCATGCACGCATGTGCACATGAGGCAGGAGGAAGGGCTGTCCTACATGCCTTCTTCTTTCCATGTATTCACATGTGTGTGCTTATGTGTGGTGTGGTGCATGCTTTCTCCTTTCCAAATGTGTGCGTGCATGTGTGTGTGACCTATTCCATGCAGAGGGGTGTCATACCCCTTCTCTGTGTGACCCATGTGCCTGTGTGTGAGTGTGGGTGTGGGTGTATACTCAGCAATAAGAAGGATGTGCCGAAGGACTTCTCCGGCATGAAATTCCTCCCACCCCGCCGCCTTTGTGCCTTTGAGTTTCGGGTGACCTTCCTTTCCCTAAATATGGACTGCTTTATTAACATTTCTGCTTCTTCTGTCTCTTTCCATATTTTTCTTCTACCCTGGAAGAAAAAGAGAAGCACCACAAGGTGGGGTGGACAGAAAACATTGCAAGACCACTTGTTTTCACTTGCTCTCTTGCTACTTTGGGGCTCACTGGGTTGCTGCACTCAAACCAGGTCTAATTGGCCGGACTTGAAAATTTCTTATCCTTCTTAACCCTTTAAAACCTCATGAAATCTGCCCCTCTCAGAAAATGCATATGTAGTTTCAATGACGCTTAGATGCCAGGTCCATGGACCATAGTTAAAACTATGCAACGGCCAGGTGAATCCCTGAATCCTCAGTGCCAGCACAGGGCCTGGCTGGGAGGAGGCACCCCATAAACATTGAAGGGTAGATGAATTAATGAAGATGGCTCTGCTGGAGTCCATACCCCTCAAGATCACAGGGTATATTTCTTAGTAACATGTTCAACTGCAAAGGACAAACTTGTCCCAAGTGCCCTGATATATCCAAGTATACTTCCTCTCCATCCCTTTCAAAACTACTATTCTAAATTAATCCTGCTTTTCTATAAATTAAGTCTCCATCATCTGGGGTCAGCGTGTACAGTTGCACAGGTTGGGCACTGTTATGGTACAGTGTGTCTAGCCAGTGAGGAGAGTCAGAGCTGACAGCTTGCCTGCAGGGGCAGGGCAGGGTCTGCCTTGAGGCAGAAGCACCATTTGTTCACAGTTACATGCTTGCCAGAGGGATGCTTTTTATAATTGACCCAAAGAAGAAGTGTGGATTAGCTGTGAGCCTCCTGCAGGCGACACAGATTCCTGGGGTTCTTTTCTCCAAAATCTAGGTCAAGAGTTGAGGAAGATGGACGTATGCCACCTATTCATTACGACTTACTGTGTGGATCACAATGGGAAATATCCTGGAAAAAACATTAGCAACAGACACCGGATCCGACTCGACTGTCTGAGTTTCGTCAAATGCTTTCCTACACTGACCACATTGTGGCTGAGCCATGGATGTGTGTTGAGGACAGAGAGCCTGAGAGGGTATGAAGGAGGAAGCAAGAGTAGGGGCTGAGGCTACAGCATGAAGTGGGCATGAAGTCCCCTAGAAGGGTCGAAGCTGCACGCGATGGGGGTCTGCAGTTGTAACCCTCTTCCCTACCGGGAGCCGTGATGCCCGTCAGCTCTGCTTTTCTATCTCTGAGTTAAGAAGGGGAATGGTTCGCCTGGTGATGGGTATTAAAGAGGGCACGTTCTGCATGGAGCACTGGGTGTTACACACGAACAATGAATCATGGAACACTACATCAAAAACTAATGATGTAATGTATGGTGATTAACATAACATAATAAAATTAAACTAAAAAAAAAAAAGAGGGCTTCTGCCCTCTGCCTGGAGCCCCTTCTTCCCTGGCGTGAAGTCTTTCCCCCCCGTCAAGGATCCTCTCTGGTCCTTTCTGTAAAGAGATCGTCAGGACAAGCAGGTACGAGCCCGTCCTTATTCACGTGACCCCTGGTCTCAGAGGATCGATGCATATGCTCGGGGATCTCCGACCAGGAGACTTGACCGTGGGTCTCATCTTTTGCCCTGGAAAGTCCTTCCCAGGCGAGACCCACCAGGAAGGCTCCCATCGTCAGCTGCACCAGGCACCGTTTCTGACACGCTGACTGTGCGCCAGGCACTGAGTCGGGACTGGCCCTGCATTACTTTTCATTTGTCACCTGGGAAGTTACTTTACATATCTACCTCTGTTTTCTTGTCTATAAAAGAAAAAAATAACAACTGTGCTGTAGGAGTGTTGTTATAATGAGAAACGCTGTGTACCCCGCAGGGTGCTGGGGCAGGGACTGCCGGGCTTCCTGTGCTGGGAAGCGCATCCCCTGTAAGATGAAAACACGCAGGACAGACACTGGGGCCTCGTTCAGATGACGGTGAGGAATCGTCCTGCCCTGGAAGAGCTGGGTCAAAATGATTTTTAATATTCTATCCGTGGGACCGAATCCTACTTGATGGGCTGGCTTTGGAAACTTAGAACAAATTGTCATCTAGGACGTTAAAATGATCTCAGCCTGAGTGTGTTTCCTGCTGTTAGTTCACTCGGAATGTTCTGGGCTGCGTGTCAAATGCATTCTCATTGTGCGCTGCCAGAGGGGAAAATGCCCATTGTCTCGACTATGGCTGTTTTTATTTAAATCGCTGTCCAACTTTTAGCAGAAACCTTGAAGGCTGTAAATGCAAAGTGGTGGGTAAAGCCCTCTTGAAAAAAAGAAAAATACATGGTTTTGATCAAAAAAAGTAACATGTGTTCCTAAGAGCAGATTCTGGAGACCAAAACTATAAAAGAGGAAACGAATCCTACATAGGCTTTTTTTCTGAAGGTGACCACTTTGTATAATTTTGGTGAATTTTTAAAATCCAGCCAAACACAGATGCCCTGGACATACTTCTGTGAATCTGCTTTTGTAAGCCTGATATCCCAGTGGAAGCATCATTTTGTCTCTTACAGTGTTGCTCATGGTTATCAGTTTAATACCTGCAACAAACCGCAATAACCAGTATCATTTCAGAGGTGGGCCATGACAGGCTTCCTACGGCTGCAATTTGAGGTTGTTGCCCAGGTGGTGTTTGTATAAAAAACGCAAGAATAGCGTCTTCTGCACAAAGACTTACTGTTGCTCCCTGTTGGACATCTTTCTGGACCACGTGTGAACTGCTGGATGGAAGAGGGTGGATACTTAGGGGGGAGACTCAAGATACATCATAAGAAACATCGTTTCATTGTTTATTTCATTGTTTCTGATATCGTGGGATTAATATTTCCACCAGTGCATTTACACTTTGCTTCCCTGTGTTCTCAGCATCTTCAAATAAATACGTTTTTATATTGAAACTACATCCAGTAGGGTTTGAGGCTGGTCACAACAGAGTTAAACAACCGAGAAAGGCTTATTGTCACACCCTGCCACGTGCAGACCATGTTCTGGCACGAGGAGAGACCACATGGCCCGTGGCAGCCATGCATCCTTCACGCAAGGAGTCATAGCCAAGAGCCTGCACTCCACCAGGAAAGGGGTCCCCAGTCTCTGTAGGTGCAGGGGGTCAGAGAATATGCCTCCAAAACGTTGAGACTCTGATGGTGGGTTTCCAAAGACCAGAGGATGTGATGGGAGAAACAATCACTTGCAGAGACGTCCACGGAGAGTAGCACCCAGCAAGATGTGTCCCCAGCTGAGAATGTGGAGGAAAGAACTAGGAGAACTTACCGGCTGATTGCAGCCTGGGGGGCAGACAGGGAGGGCCGGAGATGCAGGTCAAGCCCCCAGCGGGTCCCAACGTGGGGAACGGGCATTAGAATGAAGTGTGCAGTGGGTGGCCCGAGGGTTTTCCACAATGTGACATTTCCCAGGTGTGAGGTTCCCACACAGCCACAGCCAAAGGTATCCCTGAGGACCTGCAGAAACCCAGGCCCTCCTGCTCCCCTAATCTGCACAGCGTGCTCTCCCGTGTGGGGCAGACCAGCCACTTCCAGCTCCTGAAGACCAGCAGCCCCAACCCCCAAAACAGGACCACCCCTGTTGGCCAGAGAGGCAGGTAACAGGAGTACCCCAAAGAAAAAGAGGAAGTTCTCCACCGGGGAGCTGGTCAGCTGTAGAGCTGAAGAGGTTCTGGCCACAGCTCCCCGAAAGGGAAGGGGGCCCAGAGGCCATTTAGGAAGACCAGATACATGGTCCCAGGGGGGAAGATACCAGAAACGCTTAGTTATAGTTGCTTCTTCGCTGAGCACGCTGGTGCTTCTGCTGAGCAGGGCAACTGTGTCCCCCCTGCCTAAAACGAGCTGGCCTCACTAACACATTCCCTAGAAAGCAGGAAGGTCGTGGGGAGCACTGTGTTTATGGACGTTATCAAATTTGTGACACCACGGCCCCCAGAGTTCCCAAAGCGCCCCTGGAGACAGGCATGGGGCGTGGGAAGCAGATTAAGTCCGAGAGCACACCCAGGAACCTGAAGTTCATGCACACACGCATATACATATATGCACAATGCACATGCACACACGCATATACATATATGCACAATGCATGCACATATATGCATGCACACTTTCCTCCTTGGAGGGCGTGCACGCTGAGGCACAAGGGTTCCTGCAACAGAAGCATTCTCCAAGTGATGACAAAGTCACTTTCATTCCCAGTACTGGGACTGCTTAAGGTCCCGGCATGTGTGCCCCATCCCCGGGGCTTGGCACACCTGGACCCGCAGTGCTCTGGCCCACGCCAGCAGGGTCTGTTCTTTCCTGTGCGCCTGACTCCAGAACCAGGCTGTGCTCCTCTCCTGATGTGCCACTCGGTCTTTGTCGACAGAATGGGCAGACACAGGGCTGGGCAGCCAGCCTCGCGCCCTTTTCTCTGTGCACAGAGAGCTGGGAGGGTCCTGTGCAGCAGCTGATCTGCAGAGATGAATGTCTCGGAGGTGCATGGATGTGGCCTTTAGCAAATCGGAGGAGAAAGAGCTGAAGAAACAGACTCTCTTATGAGTAGTGGTGGAGATACTGAGAGTATTCTGGAGT
Source organism: Halichoerus grypus (assembly GCF_964656455.1). NCBI lineage: Eukaryota > Metazoa > Chordata > Mammalia > Carnivora > Phocidae > Halichoerus > Halichoerus grypus. The sequence goes on from NC_135723.1 coordinate 1,761,291, forward strand.
TAGAAAATACTACAGTGCCTCCAAATAAGACAACCCTCTATCCAGTGGGCCCCAACCACTGAGCATCTGCCTGGAATGTGCCATAGAAGCAGACCTAGGATGACAGGGAAAGAAAAAGTAATAACGAAGAGAATCCAGATGTGAAACAGGTGCACCCATTCATCTGATAATATATGTACATACTTATGCACACATAGATACAAGCACGCATGCATGCAAACACACACCCATACATGCATGCACACAAAGCACCAGCCTGCATACATGCAAACACATGCATGTACACACAAATGTGCAAAACACTGACACACCACACATGCACATGTGCACAATCGCATGCACACACACATATGCATGCATACACATATGTGCAAAATGCACGTGCATATACACATACATGCACACACGCATATACATATATGCACAATGCATGCACATATATGCATGCACACGTACACATGCATACACATACATGCACAATGCATACACACATATATATGCATACACATATGTGCACAGTGCAAGCACATTCACACATGCATGCACACATACACATGCACACGCACATATACACACATGCACACATGCATGCACATGCACACACACATGCATGCACACATACACATGCACATGCACACATACACACATGCATGCACACATACACATGCACATGCACACATACACACATTCACACATGCATGCACACATACACATGCACACGCACATATACACACATGCACACATGCATGCACACATACACATGCACACGCACATATACACATGCATGCACACATGCACATGCACATGCACATATACACACATACATGCACACATGCACACGCACATATACACATGCACACATGCTTGCACACATACTCATGCATACACATATGTGCACAATGCATGCACACATGTACATGCACACACATATACACATGCAGGCACATATACACATATATGCACACATACACATATATATATTGTTTATTCTATAGTTTCCCTCCATTTCTTTTCAACTATTTTGTTGTTGTCTCGACAAATCTAAGGTTAAAAGCATAAAAATAACAAACACATAGAAGTGTTACTGAGGAAAGGGACTTGAGTTTGGGGCTTCCTGTGACCAGGAGGGAAAAGTCACATGATCCCGAAGGGGGCAATAATCTTGAACAATAATTAAATTATGCATATTTAACCAATCAACATATTTGGGATATTTACATGTCAATCACCTTGTCAGTTATTTTTATAAGCAATCACAGAAAGAAAGCCTCTGGAATAAAATATCACTATACAAAATAAATATTTAGAACAAAACATAGGATAGGATGAAGTCTGCTTTATCATCAACTCCCCGTTTCCCTGAGAAAATAAGAGGCGCACGCCTACAGCTGGGCCAGTGTGCCCACGTGTAATTAGTGACCAGGCCCACGGCCCAAAGCCTCCGCCCTTTGACACGGGGGCCAGTGCTCCCTTGACCAGACCCCCTTCCCAGAAATCCCCGGGAGGCAGAGGCAAATTCTGAAGGTCGGAGAGGAGCGTATGAGAAAATAAACACGGCCAGTTTCCCTGGGCTTGCATGCTCCCCGCCAGTTCACCACGAGGGCCAAGAGGGAAGTGGGAGCGTGTTGCATAAAAGCATTTTGGTTCTGGGGTTCTGGGTCCTTCCCTCCCATCCCCGTGAGAAAGACACCCGAATCACGTACTTCAGGTAGGGCGTCCTGTCATCTGGTCAGTGCAGTGAGGCCACAGTTCCCAGGAGTCCCGTCTATGCAGCTGCACCAGGGTGCAGGGACCTGACCCACAAATGCCCACAGAACGGCGGGGGCTCCGAGCGGCATCGGCCACAGAATCCCAGCAGGTGCGGCTCCCTGAGCCATGCTCTTCCGGCCCCGCTCCTGGGCTTAGATCTGGGATTCCACCCCTTCACTGCCCCGGGGTCCCCTGAGCCTCCCAGGGCGTCCCTCACGGTGAGGTGACAATCACAGCAACCTGGAAGAATAAATGAGGAGACGCAGAAGACGCGCCTGGCCCCGTAGCACTCAGCGTGTGACCTGTCATCTCTAAGGGGCCATAGCACCTGCCTGGGAAAGGTGCAGAGTGGGCTGGCACACACCAATTTCAGAGTAACGAGATGCGGTCATCAGCACAGGCAGCAGGGAGGGACCGGGTTCAGGGATCAAAGGCACAGAGGCTCATACGAAGGAAGACAGAGAAACAGAACGCTGAGTGTATGTGAGACAACCAGGGGCTCGAGCACTATGAAACGTGAATTTACCATAATCTGGGATTAAGATCCAGCTTAAATTTCTGAGGGAGGAAGGGACACTCAGCCCTGACCCTTGAGCCATCTTTGATGGTACTTGTCACTGAATTAATCGAACTCTGTAACAGAGAAGGGTGTTGAGAAGCTCATCACCAGAAAGAAAATTCTGTACCAAACCTTCGCGGCTGAACGTACGCTGTGCTCCGGCAACTTGTGGCTAATTTGGGGAGGGGGCAAAGAGGGCAGCAGGTGAGGTCAGCCCCCCAGCACGTCTTCGCTGGAGAAGAGGCTCCGGCCAGCCGTTGGGTGCAGCTGACCCCCAGGGCAGGCAGGTGAGCCCCTCACCGTCTTGCTGTGTGTCCACCTCCCGCACACCTGGACGACACATGGGAAGGCTGGCCGGAGGGAAGGACCAGATGCATCGGCCAGCACGGGCATGCTAGTAAGACAGACACCCAAGTCCCTCTTGGACTCAGGAAACAGACAAAATCCAGGTTATAACACATGTTCAGGCAGGTCTGATATTAAGTCCAGACGTGGAAGCCAAAGTGGGGGAGGGGACGAGGGACAAACCAACCAACCAGCGGGCTCTGATCGTAGGCTGGACAGCCCAGGGTCTCGTGGGGAAGCCAGCCGCATGGGCAGGCGTGCACAGATCCCCCGTGCACCCCTCAGCTTGCAGAAAGGGACCCATGCATGTTTGTGCTGTGGGGTGCTTAAATGGCAATAAATCCAATGTCTAATATTTAATCCTTACAACAACTCTGGGCGGGAGGTAGTTCTGGTGCCATGGGATAAAAGAGGGGCTGGTGCTCAGAGTGGCAGTGTGGCCTTCTAGAATCTCAACAAGCACGGCGCCTTTCAGGGCAGGCAGCTCAGAATTCCCCACAAGCACACAGTGCAGACTTAGCTTGAGGGTCCGGTGAGAAAGCGGTCAGAAGTTGCAGGCAGAAGACTAGGCAGTCACCCCAAAGGGATGGGACCTCGGGAGCACGGTGCCTGGGCCCCCAGCCCCAGGGCCGGGCAGGAAACACCTCCACAGCCTCCTCATCCTCGCGTGCCCGCGACCAGGATTTGTCCTGGAGAAACACTCAGTGCCCTTTTACAAAAATAAATGAGGAGGGGCTACTCTCCCGTGAAAGCAATTTGCAGAGGCAATCGGATTTCAAAATGCACTCAGAGACGGGTGAGGTTTCCCGTACCTGCCGCCCCCTAAAGGGTTTCTCCGAGGTCAGCCTGTGCGCATCCAGAAAGCTGCATCCTTGGCACAGCGAGTGCTGCACTGATCGGAGCCTGTTGGCAACAGGTTGGTAAGATGCTCGTCCCACAGGGAGAGCTCAGCCAGGGCCCAACCCCGGGAGAGCACATCAAATGCTCACGGGAGGAAGAGAACATGAAGAGCTCTTGAGGAATCATGAAGGTGGTCGCCCACTGTGGCAAGACTCAGCTCTAAGCCCCGAGGCAGAAGATCACCTTTCTTTCCAGAAGATCCAGAGACACGAGTCTGCGGCGGCCTCGGTGCCCTGTTCACCGTGACTGGCTCTGCCCGGGAGCAGCCCACGGATGGCTGGTTTCAGTCTGCGCGGAATAAACGTCCATGTACCCGATTCATCAGTGGCTGGCTTTCTCCAGGCTAAAGCAGCCCCGATGTGCAAGGTCACCTTCTCACCCATGACCCTCATCAGAGCTTCCCTGTGTCTTTCCCAGACTCAGGAGCCAGCAGGATGAAGGGAGGAAGAGCCGGGATCAAGTTGTGTTAGGAGAGAAGACACCGAAAAGACAGCCGGCCCAGTGACAATGGCTCGCCCGATGCAAGAGCACCATGGTCCCCTCTGGAGCCATGGGAGGGTAAGGCCACCATATTGATGTGGCCGCAGGAAGAGAGATGGGGCTGTCATCATGACAAGGGACGCACGTGCTCTCAGAGGTTGGAGGCCCCTGGGGTGTCACCCTTCCTAGAGCACTGGGACCAGGAGACAGGGCTGCATTTGTGCAAAACAGCCCGATCTCCCATGTGCTTCCTGGTCACCCGTCCTCACCCTCCTCCTGTTGGCTTCGTCCCCGGACTCTCAACCTCACCTCTGGGCTCGTGAGCATCCCATTTCTCTCTGCCACCAGCGGCATGAATGGCCCACGCAGGCCACCACGTAGGACGAGAGAGTTTTATAAACTTTATCGTGGGGTGTAGTGCAAACTTCGTACGTTTGACTCGTAGCTTTGTCACCAGCACCTGGTCAGAGCCCCTGGGCGTCCAGCCCTCCCCATCCTCTTCTGTGGAATGACATAAGCTCAGCTCCCAGAGCCGGGTTCTGTAAAACACAGAGTATCTGGTGCACAGTAATCAGATTCTTGACCGTCCCCTTTCCTCTCTTCTGTCCTTCCAGAGATGTGTCCCCTCAAGCAGGACAAGCCCTGCTCCTTCCCGGCTGGCTGGACCCCCTTGACTGGGTACATCTCATCCACCATCTTGCTCCCGATGCGGTGATCCCAACCCCCAGGTTTCTCAGGGCCCAGAGAGCCACCCCAATAGCTCCAGAAGGATCCCTACTGGGCTCTTGGTCGCAGACAAAAATAGGATCACCTTAAATCATACAAAGATGGTCCGAGAATGAGAACTTCCCCAACTGTAAGCCTGGGACCCCAAGTGTATGTGAGGTTAGTTCAGAGGTTTGGGTGGGGGGTGCAACACCCTCTGTGGGCAGCAGGACAAGCAGGGGGGTGGCTTCCCTGGGCTCGGGGGCTGGCGGAGACCTCGCAAGCGAGAGGAGCTCAGGGTGTCTGGTGCCTCCGGACTGCAGGCTCCTCACCCGAGCAGAACTCACCCCCTAAATCATAGTCCGCGGGGACAAGAGCGCACGAACAGGAATCCACGGATAACAGAGATTCCTAACGCATCCCAAACCAAGCACCAGCAGGTACAGATCCTGCCTGGGCTCAAAAGCAGAAGGGCGCCCTTAGTCCCTGGGGAGCACATGGTGCTCACTGAGTGCCAGGCACCAGCCTAAGGATTTCTGTGTGTTAGCTGCCCTTTCATCCTCCCAACAGTTTGACAGGTAGGGACCCCTATGGTCACCTGTCACAGGTGAGGAAATGCAGGTAGGTTAAGTAAGGAGCCCAAAGGTCACAGAGCCACACAGACTAGCATGGAACCCAAGAAGCCAGGCTTCCAACCCCTCGCTCTTCACCACACTTTAAACCCAGAATACTCATGCTTTAAAATGTGCACTTTTGGAGCGCCTGGTGGCTCCGTCAGTTAAGCATCTACCTTCAGCTCAGGTCATGATCTCGGGGTCCTGGGATCGAGCCCCGCGTCGGGCTCCACGCTCAGCCAGGAGTCTGCTTCTCCCTCGGCCTCTGCCCTCCCCCACTCACATGCGCGTGCGTGCACGCAGGTGCGCTCTCTCTCTCTTTCTCTCAATAAAATCTTTAAAATAAAAAATAAATAAAATGTGCCCTTTATATTTGGAAAAACAACAACAAAAAACTCACTGCAGTTTCCGGCAGAGTTACTTCAGCTATAAAACATTTCATTTTTTTAAACTATTTTTTTAGTACTCTCTACCCCCAACGTGGGGCTCAAACTCATGACCCCGAGATCAAGAGTCACACTCTCCACGGACCGAGCCAGCCAGGCACTCCCTATGAAACATGTAAAGGACAACACACTCTTGAGTGTTCCTATCATAAACTGTTAAAAATAAATTTTTGATGGAAAGTTCCTTTAAGATAATCATAGATTTACTTGAGGTTCTAAGCAATAAGCATGCCTCCGTCCTCATGTTCACTGGTGTTAGCCTACCGAGCCCATCTTGCAAGTATATTATTTAAATTTCTAATAATGATTTTTTCCATAATTTCCATTTTGTCATGTTTGATCATTTCTATTCCTTCGCTGAGACCTTCCAATGTTTATATCTTGCAAGGAATGCTTAACTGATCGTTGACACATTTTCGTGACAACTACCGCCTGCCTCGGATTCACCTTGGCCTTGGCATTGGTTTACCGCCTTTTCTAATTGGGTTATAATTTTTTGGCCGTAGGTACGGCAGGAGGTTTTCAGCTCTATCCTGCACTTTTGTCTGTGACTTTAGGGGACCCGGGATCCTGCAGGAATCCCCCACATCAGTGGGCAGTCATGCTGTTTGCATCAGCGTGCAGGTCCCGGCCCACCAACGGGTCAGTCCTCGGAGCCTCTTGGTGCTCTTGTGGTCGGTGCGGTTATTTTGGTACCTCTGAGGCCCCCTCGTCCATGACGGTTGTCTGAGGGGCAGAGAGGTTTCCAGGCAGGATCGCTGGGAGTATGTAATGTGGGGAAGGAGGCTCCCCCATTGGATCTTGTTCAGGAAGCCCTAAAAGCTGCTCCCTGCTGTCCCGTCTCAGGGGTAGGGGACAGGGCCTTCTGAGCCAGGCCACCTACTGTGGCTGGGCCCCCACAGCTCCGTGTCCACGGTGGAGAGAGGAGTCTCAGGGCCATGAGGATGTGGCAGCACCCGTCTGCCTAAGCAGGGAGAGCATCCTGGCCAGGACACCTGTCCGGCTGGGGCCCTCCCAGCAGCCCCACTGCTCCCCTGTGGGAGGAGTCTCAGGATTGCGGGGACGCCCCTCCACCCGCTGCCACGGCCCATCTCTGAACAGGGGAGGGCCTGGCCCTTGTGGCCAGTGGGGCTCCCACTCCGCCCGAGAGGGGAGTGGGCTGCTGGGGCCGCCTTCTGCTGCTGGGTGGGGGGAACGCGGCAGGGCTCACTTCTCTTGGGCGCAGAAACACGCGTCGCCCCGCCGCAACACCACACCCAGTCGTGGGGCCCAAGCCGCCTTTCCCGGTGTGGCTGTCTGTCCCCTCCCTCCCGGACTTTATAGCTGTGCTTCACGGGGGAACGGACAGAAACGGGTCTATCTCCTCTCCGGGCTGGAAGGCCTCACAGCACGGTTTTGTATGCATAACGTTTCGCCATCTGACACAAAAATAAGAAGCTTCGCCATAATTCAGCAAGGGAATTATAGCAACAAGTTTAGGCAACAAGACCTACGCAGCATCTTCTGGGTCCCTAGCGTGCACCCACCACGGGTCTGCTGCATGCGTCTGGCCATCAACAGGACGGTTTTGCCCCCTGGAGCTCACGTTTCAGCTGAGAAGCCAGCCAGTCAGCAAGTATGGAATGTATGTAAAGGGGGCGCCTGGGGGGCTCAGTCGGTGAAGCATCTGCCTTCAGCTCAGGTCATGATCCCAGGGTCCTGGGATCGAGTCCCGCGTTGGGCTCCCTGCTCAGCGGGGAGTCTGCTTGTCCCTCTGCACCCCCCGCCCCGCTCATGTTCTCTCTCTCAAATAAATAAATAAAATCTTAAAAAAAGAAAAAAAGGAGAAGAAGCTGCTGTAGAGCAGGGTGGGGCCAGTTAGGGTCAGGATTTCAGATTCAGCCATCTCTCACTGAGCAGGCGATCTCCCCATGCTTCAGAAAGTGTGACGACCTTGGGAATTGCAGCGTGAGAGAAAGGACAAATCTAGGCGGCTAAGGTCTGGGGTCTGGGTGTCTGGTCCCAGCAGCTACACACTAGCTGCAAATCACGGCTTTTTCCTGAATCTCGGCTTTCTCTGATCCGAGTATAATCACGGAACATGGTGTGAATGTGTCCGTACGTTCTAAAGGCCGAGATGTAGATTATAGTCATCTAAAGTGGAGCTAGTGGGAGACGTTGATCTTGGGGAAGAAATGTTTAATTTAACGCTCTACGATCTCATCTGTCAAAGCATCATTTACTGTTTCAGACACACTCAATAGTAATCTTAAAATTACTCCAAATGCCAGAGGCTCAGGTTTAAAAACAAAAAAAAATGGACTTGCTCTCATGAAATAATCAAGTCTATGTTATTTTGAACACTGCAAGAAAGCAAGAGAAGTTACATAGGGTTAATAATATCAAGAACACACCCTGGAGTAGGGGTGGGCTCTCTGTGTGCAGAGCACCTTCAGGTGTGACTATAAGAGTGGGGGAGGGGGAAGGGAAGGGAGGGTCCCTGGTGTGACGTCAGGGGGGTCGGGGAGGGACACCGGCCTCAGGGAAGCCACAGTGGAAAGTGAGTGGAGTGGGCGCCAAGACTGAAACAAGCACACGTCCTGTTATCCCGGCTTCCACAGTGGGCTGCACCTCGGACCTCGGGGCGGGGGACAGAAAGGCTGAACCTCAGAGCCGTGTCTGCCGGAACCCTAGGGCTGCGTCTTCCCCACAACGGCACAGGAGGACAGGGAAAGGGGACAATCAAACCATCTAGGAAGTGGACATCAAGCAAGATGCGGCAGGTAAGGGACCCAGCCGAGCTCCACCCGGGCCTGTGCCCTGGGGAAACAGAGGTCAGGAACACGCGGCCTCCTGCCCATCTGTCCTCCCCACCGGATGCGGCTAAGACTCTGGATGCCCCCGCTCACCTGGGACGGCCACACGGACCCCAAACTCCAACTCCCTATCCCCCCGTTAGCAATCTGGACAGAATGCTTGCCAACTAGACTTGACCTGTCTCAGCTCCGGCTTCTCTCCTGCCCCAGGCCCACCCTCGAGCACCCCTCCTCCATGCTCCATGCTCCTCCTGGGGAGGTCAGCGTCTTGTCACTGCTCATGGCCCCCTTCCACTGCCCCCAGCTTTGATCTGGAGCCGCTCCGCTGACCGTAAGACCCTCCCTCCACTGGAACACAGCTGTTCCGAACCACAGGTGAGACTTGACGTTTATGGGGCAGAAGTTACGCCCAGCCAGGAGGACACCCTGGGATCTGAGTAAGACCTAGAGACATTTCACCAGATCGACCCGAGGAAGTTGGGCAGATCAAGGTGCCTGAACATGGGGGTTCATTTGGAAGCTGTTGCCAGTGGTCGGCAAGAACATTCCGGAGGTTGGTCAGAAAGCCGCAAACACAGACCACGGCCCTGACAGGAAGCCAGAATGCCCCGGGAGAACCAGTCTTAACAACAGGTAAGAGTCAGTTAAATGGCTGAAAATCAGTTAAATTCTAAGAATCGGTCAGATCTCTGAAAGATTCACCGGCACCTCTAATAATATAAGAGGGATGGAGACGGGGCAAAGGGGGGGCGGTCACTGGAGACTTCACCCACTGGAGAACATTTGAAGCAACTAAATGAGCACGTGCACCCTGCGGAGAGCAGACATTAAAAGAAATAAATATAAGCTATCCACAAATAGGGGCACCCAGCGGGCTCAGTCGCTGGAACGTGTGACTCTGGATCTCGGGGTTGTGAGTTCGAGTCCCACGTTGGGAGTAGAGATGACTTAAAAAATAAAATCTTCAAAAAAAAAAAAAGATATCCACAAATAAAGGAGGTAATTACAAAGATCGCTTTGTACTCAAGTGTCAGATAGATATATTTGTAAATAATAGGAACATTTAAAAACTGTCACAAAATAAAACGGAAAGGATTTCTAAACACGTTTCACCAGAAAAATAATTATACAGTAAGAATCAAACGTGAGACATTCTTGAAGCAAGTTTTATAGGAAATACCAGAGATTAACATAACAGTAAAAAATTAAAAAAAAAAAAAAAAAAAGGCAACACCAGAGCTCCTAAAACAGTTTCCTGAAGACAAGCGGATTTCACTCTATTTGTCAGGTGGACGGCCCTCCAAAGAGACACCCTCATTCCTCAATGTGCCCCCTTTAATTTGGAATGAAAATGAAAAAAAACATATTTTGCAAAATACCATTCCCCCTGTCAATTTTTATTTCTGGAATCTTAAATGAAATCTAAACTTTGGGTGTATAGTTATTTATTTTCAGCCAAAACAGCTTCTATCTAAGACAAGAGCCTTTTAAGAAACAGGAAAAAGCTGAACAGGTTTATGTTTCTCTTAAAGTAAGTAAACTGATTCCAGGGTCAACAAGAAAAGTGGTCCTGAAGTTTCACTTTCTGTATGCATTAAAAAAAAAAAAAAATCTCAGGCTAAAAGATGACATCAGGTTTGTATTAAACATAAAAATACAGAAAATAAGGTTCCTGGAAGATTTTAAGTGCATTCCCACGTGCCCTTCTCTAGAACATTCCCCCAGGAGAGCAGTGCGTCCCATGCCTGTCTTTCTGACACCCTAGGAGTGAGGGAGGGTTCCAGGTTTGTCATAATTATCCACTTGTGCTCAGGGCTTAGCCCTCGGCGTAGACCGTGGTGACAAGTGCCACATTCTGTACTTCAAAATCCTTCGTTGTTGGAAATTTAAGTTTTAGCAAAATGTAGGGGTTTCTGCAAAATGAGGGACCCCTTCAAGCTGATTCCAAGCCCTAGATCCCAGGAGTGGCCCACTGAGGGTACAAACTCCCCGTGCACCTTTAGCTGTCCGGACTCCCCGTGAGGGGGGACCGTGTCCCAGACCTGTGAGGGCTGTGATACCTCACCCTTGGGGTGCTCACCACGGGAAGAAGTTGCCTGATGGACACCACAGGCCCCTCGCACAGATGGGGAAACTGAGACAGGACGGGTGAGGGGCCCAAACCCCAAGGCTCCTGTGGGGCTGATCCAAGACTCAAACCCCAGCCACCCAGCCACAGTGACAATATCGTCACCCTCTACCACGGGAGGGTCTCCGCGCCCCAAGAGAGGAAAACCCAGCCTTGAGTTGCTCGCCTTGCACCGTCGTGTGAGAAAACAGAGGACCCGGGTGCTCCGTCACCTGCTCAACAATTCTGTTATTTCTATCTCAAAACAGGGTAAGGATCCTGTGGTTATCACTAGCTGCCAACTTCCGCGTGGCAGGCCCATGGCCATTTCCCACCTCATGCTCCTTCTGCACACCTTCTTCATCCAGAGGTCACTGGAGTAGGGTCAATAAATAAGAAACAGTATCATATGACCTCACTGATATGAGGATTTCTTAATCTCAGGAAACAAACTGAGGGTTGCTGGAGTGGGGGGTGGGGTGGGAGGGATGGGGTGACTGGGTGATGGACACTGGGGAGGGTATGTGCTCTGGTAAGCGCTGTGAATTGTGCAAGACTGTTGAATCTCAGATCCGTACCTCTGAAACAAATAATGCAATATATGTTAAGAAAGAAAAAAAGAAGAAGAAGAATGTAGCAGGAGGGGAAGAATGAAGGGGGGGAAATCGGAGGGGGAGAAGAACCATGAGAGACTATGGACTCTGAGAAACAAACTGAGGGTTCTAGAGGGGAGGGGGGTGGGAGGATGGGTTAGCCTGGTGATGGGTATTGAGGAGGGCACGTTCTGCATGGAGCACTGGGTGTTATGCACAAACAATGAATCATGGAACACTACATCTAAAACTAATGATGTAATGTATGGGGATTAACATAACAATAAAAAATAATAAATAAATAAATAAATAAATAAGAAACAGGGCGCTTGGGTGGCTCAGTCAGTTAAGCGTCTGCCTTCGGCTCAGGTCAACGTCCCAGGGTCCTGGGATCGAGCCCCGCATCGGGCTCCCTGCTCATCAGGGACACAGCTTCTCCCTCTCCCCCTGCTCGTGCTTTATCTGTCCCTCTGTCAAATAAGTCAGTAAAATCTTTTAAAAAATAAATAAACACAACACTACAAATAAAGGGCTGGTATCCAAGATCTATAAAGAACTTCTCAAACTCAACACCCAAAAAACAAATAATCAAGTCAAAAAATGAGCAGAAGATATGAAAAGACATTTCTCTGAAGAAGACATACAAATGGCTAACAGACACATGAAAAAATGTTCATCATCATTAGCCATCAGGGAAATCCAAATCAAAACCACATTGAGATACCACCTTACACCAGTTAGAATGGCAAAAATGGACAGGGAAAGAAACAACAAATGTTGGAGAGGTTGTGGAGAAAGGGGAACCCTCTTACACTGTTGGTGGAAATGCAAGTTGGTACAGCCACTTTGGAAAACAGTGTGGAGGGTCCTCAAAAATTTAAAAATAGAGCTACCCTATGACCCGGCAATTGCACTCCTGGGTATTTACCCCAAAGACACAGATGTAGTGAAAAGAAGGGCCATATGCACCCCAATGTTCATAGCAGCAATGTCCACAATAGCCAAACAGTGGAAGAAGCCAAGATGCCCTTCAACAGATGAATGGATAAAGAAGATGTGGTCCATATATACAATGGGATATTACTCAGCCATCAGAAAGGATGAATACCCAACTTTTACATCAACATGGATGGGACTGGAGGAGATCATGCTAAGTGAAATAAGTCAAGCAGAGAAAGTCAATTATCATATGATTTTATTTATTTGTGGAACATAAGGAATAACATGGAGGGCATCAGGAGAAGGAAGGGAAAAATGAAGGGGGGGGAATTGGAGGGAGAGATGAACCATGAGAGACTATGGACTCTGAGAAACAAACTGAGGGTTCTAGAGGGGAGGGGGGTGGGAGGATGGGTTAGCCTGGTGATGGGTATTAAAGAGGGCATGTTCTGTATGGAGCACTGGGTGTTATGCACAAACAATGAATCATGGAACACTACATCAAAAACTAATGATGTAATGTATGGTGATTAACATAACATAATAAAATAAAATAAATAAATAAATAAATAAATAAACAGTTAAGCAAGTGAAATCATTTTCAAATATTAGGATGCTCACCTAGAAGCAAAATATCCTGAATTTTGTTAACTTTCACTGTGGGATAAATGAATCTAGAAAAAAATTAACGTGGCAGAAAGGCCACAATTATCAGAAACTTGAAAAAAATACGTGTTAAATGTCTTTTCTCCTAGACTTTCTGTGAAATAAGAAAACCCAAGTAGACCTAATTCTTCTTTCCAGACATAACTGGAAATCGTTTAAACCCCCTGTAAATGAGCCAAATGGCCAAGCAGAGGCCTCGGGGACCTCGCTGCCCCCCGGCCTACAGACGTCTGCGTCCGAACGGGTTCCCGACAAGCCCTCGATCGCGCAGCAATAAACCCACGGGCACAATGGGGTTTATGCTACGCCTGCAAACTGTATCCAGGACACAACTAACAACTAACAAAATAACAAGAAGTGACCCATAAAGTGCTTGAATGTTCAAGAATTACAGGAACTTCCTAAGAAAGAAACAAGACTATTATGCTTTGTAAAACATCCCTACAAGTCGGGCTGCCGTTGTTTTGTTTGGTGAGTGAACGTGGTGATTTCTTGACTCCTGATGATATTGGCCCCCATTCCCAGGGACTGAGCTGCGTCTCAGCAGAGCGGGGCCGGTAGAAAGAGGCAGGGCGCCCCGCTCCGATGTGCAGGGGGCTGCTCAGGGGCCCCCGGGAGTGGCCTTCCCAAGACTGAGGCAGAGCCAGCCTGAACCAGGAGGCAGAGGGACAGCCTGGGGCCAGCCCTCCTGGCCTCCCGGGAGTCTTTCTGCTACACAGGGTCACCACCAAAGCTGCCACAGCTTCATTTCACACGATTCTAACAAGCCCTCCACGAGTCAGACCCCCTTCATCCATCGCCGGGTGTCTTTATGAATCAGCGGGTGCCCAAAGACCTCGCAGGCCCTCCCGCGGTCCCTCGGCTGGGGCAGCTCAAGAGAAACTGGATCCCAGATGGTGTGATCACAAGTTCTCTGCCCTCGGGCTCCCAGCGATCCACTCCTGGGTCTTTATCCAGCAGAACGGGAAGAGATATCTGCGCCCCACGTGCACTGCAGCATTGCTCACCATAGCCGAGAGCTGGGACAGCCCACGTGCCCACTGACAGATGAAAGGGTCAAGCACGCGTGCGCGCGCGGTGGAATATGACTGGGAGGACATCCTGACGTTTGCAGCAACGTGGATGAACTTGGAGGACACCCTCTGGGTCACGCCCGTCACAGGACGACAAACACCACTTGACTCCGCTTACGGGATGAATGTAAAATCAGCAAACCCGGAGAAGCCGAGAGTCGAGTGGTGGGAAAGGGCAGAACATCACAGTTATGTGGGATGAGAGGGATCCAGACGCGCACGCAGCTGAGCGCCCGAAGTTGGCAATCCGGCATGGTGCACTTGAAGATTTAGGAGGGCAGATCTCCACGCTGAGTGCTCTTACCACACACACACACGCACGCGCAGGAAGGTGAGGGGACACCAGCAATCCCGTGGGGGCGATGGGCATGGTTCCTGCTTTGTGGTGAATGGTGTCTCAGGCGCACGCATACGTCCAAACACATGAAGACGCACACATTAAGTCCACTCGACTCTTTGTATGTCAAGTGTACCTCCATGAAGGTGGGAAGCACAGAAATGTCAATCAGTATGGATTTTAAATAAGTGTATGTGTTTGCATTCATTTCCCGGCTGCTGAAGCCGCCGTGGGCACCTGGGGTGTTCCTGGAACCCTGCTTGTTGCCAAACTTCCATCCCCCGCTCCCTGATGTGATGGAATTGGAAGCAGGGGAGCTGGGCTGGAAGACAGGCCCCTCGTGGGACCCCTCCCGCCATCCAGCCCGGGGTCTCTGTGATCAGTGTGGACAAGCACTGCACCCCGTCGCAGCCCACCAAGTTCCCCCTGCCTCTGCGGGCCCCCTGGCCCAGGGCTGGAAATGCCACGCAGCAAGAAGACCCCCCTCGCCTGGCTGCGCCCTCGACGCTCCCAGCTGGAGGGGTCCTAAAAGGCTGTTTGACCACGGTGGTTTCCTAGCGCAAGAAAAACCCGAATAACGTGAAAAACGCCAAGGAGAAAGAAACCCAGCAAAAGCTGCAGACAGAGCCCCTGACTTTAGGGGGAAAGTTTGGGGGCAACAACAGATCTGGGAAATGCGTCCCCTGGTTTTGCCGCCCCAGACAGAGCAGCAGATGGGGTGAGGACTCAGACCGGCCGACCCAGACCAGATCCAGACCATTCACACGGGAACCAGTCTGCTGCGAGGCGCGCTCGGGCGCTTGGGGCCGCGTGGGGAAGCATTGTGCACAGCCGAGGGAGGGTTGGGGAGGAAACTGCAGGACAGTCAGGAATGTACTGTTCTTTGAACCATTTCCTTTGACAAGCTGCAAGAAATAAGAATTCACATAAACAGTAGTCCCCAGACCAGCTTGGTGCAGGAGAAACAAGAACTCCAGGTTTGCAAAGACTCAAGCTCAGGCACCAGCTGATCCGTGGGAACCCGGCCACGCCAGGAAGCTCTCCGGGACTGCTTCCTCTCCCGTGGTCTGGTAGACACCTGCCTCGCACGGCTGCTAACGGGCCGCAGTGCCCTGTGGGGGTAGAAAGAACGTCTGGGCTTCCTTATTATTCCTAAGAATTCTGTAACCTGCTATTAGCCAATCCCCAAACAATGAGAAGAAAAAGAACAGTCAAAGGTAACACAGGATTCCCAGGAGAACTCTCCAGGCTTCCAGAGCTATGACGGCCATAGAGAGGCCAAGCTGTGAAATTCATTCATACTTTTTGTTAAAAAAATAACTAAATAAATAAACATGAACAGCCCTCCAGAATATGTAATAAGATGTTTTTTAAGACCGACATTTATTTTGCGAAGCAAACCTGTCTCTGGGATCACAAGCTAGTGAATGCAGATCACAAGAGGAAAACTGTAGGACTGGCCTCGCAGGCGAGCGACTGAAATCCCCACCGACAGTCGTGGGGAGACGTCGGAATTCAAGCACGGGGGCAAACAGGCACCTGCCTAACACGAAGACGGGACCCAGTCCAGAGCAGTCGCTCCCGACGTGGAAGCATGGGGTGGGGGGTCCTCAGGGGTGCGGACAGTGCCGGGGGCAGGAAGGTCCTTGTCACCACGAGGACGCCGCATCGCCGAGTGAGCTGGATCTGTACCGTGCGACTCTAGATATAAATCCGGGACTGGAGAGCGTGAGACGGCTTTCTCTGGGCTGGGGATTACGGAGGTAAAACCGCAAACACGAGAACCAAGAGCGTTCAGGGGCAGATGAGAATCAGAGAAGACAGTGATGTTGGCAGATAGTTCCTGGACCTCTTGGCATCCCTGAAAACACATCCAGAGGGAAGAGGCAGCAAACCTAACCCCCGGGCTCTATCCGCAAAGCTCCGGGAGAGCACTGACGGAGGGGCAGGTGGGGACCAGCCAACGCCAGCTGGGCCCTGAGCAGGGGAAGCTTCTGGGGGGCAGGGGAGAGGGGACCCATCACCTGCAGGCCAGGCCCTCTGGGGGGCAGGGGGTCGGAGGGCTGGTGGGATCACAGGGTCAGAGGGCTGGTGGGATCACGGGGTCGGAGGGCTGGTGGGGTCACGGGGTCAGAGGGCTGGTGGGATCACGGGGTCGGAGGGCTGGTGGGGTCACAGGGAGAGGGCTGGTGGGGTCACGGGGTCGGAGGGCTGGTGGGATCACGGGGTCGGAGGGCTGGTGGGGTCACGGGGTCGGAGGGCTGGTGGGGTCACGTATGCAACTTGCTGGTGATAGAAGGGAGAGTCCCAGCCAGTGTGGGTGGGGCTGCGTGGTCAGGGTCCGTAAAGCCTCTGAACGCACAGATCAGAGACCCTGTTTAGGATGGCGCGGGGCACTGAGGACAGGCCCCCAGGAGTGGGACCCAAATGGAGCCTGATAAGGAGAAAATTGACAAGAAAGAAGGTCCGGGTTGAAACCGGATGGGGCCTGAGGGACAGTCCGCCCAGGCTGAGCGGGTCCGCGCTGACTGACTGAGGGCCCCCCGCAGACCCGGCGGCCCACCCTCTCCTGGCTCCTGAGAGTGAGATGGGGGAAGGGGGGCCAGAGCCGCCAACTAGCCACGGTGCAGGCCCACAAGGTTGTCTCTGGACACAGCCCGAGGGCCCCCTCTAGCAGACCTGCCTGTCAGCCTCTGACTGCGTCCTCCTGTGTCCCAGGAGCCAGAGGTAGAAACCTTCACCCCCAAGGTCACAGCATTAGGAGCAGGCGTGGTCCTGGGGGGAGCAGGTGGGGTCCTGGGGGACAGCGGGTGAGGTCCTGGGGGGAGCAGGTGGGGTCCTGGGGGGACAGCGGGTGAGGTCCTGGCAGGCGGAGCAGGTGGGGTCCTGGGGGGAGCAGGCGTGGTCCTGGGGGGAGCAGGTGTGGTCCTGGGGGGAGCAGGTGGGGTCCTGGGGGACAGCGGGTGAGGTCCTGGCAGGCGGAGCAGGTGGGGTCCTGGGGGGAGCAGGCGTGGTCCTGGGGGGAGCAGGTGGGGTCCTGGGGGGAGCAGGTGGGGTCCTGGGGGACAGCGGGTGAGGTCCTGGCAGGCGGAGCAGGTGGGGTCCTGGCAGGCGGAGCAGGTGGGGTCATGGGGGGACAGCGGGTGAGGTCCTGGCAGGCGGAGCAGGTGGGGTCCTGGTGGGGGGCCTTATGGACAGGATGAGTGCCCTTGTAAGAGGGTGCCCAGAGAGCTCCCTCCCCTCTTCCCACCAAGTGAGGATGAAAGGAGCAGTCATCTGCACCCCAGGAGAAGCCCTCACTGGTGCCCTGCACCCCAACTTCCAGCTGCCAGGACCGTGAACAGGGGTGGCTCAGAGGGAGGAGAGGAGGGACTGAGCTGGGTCCCATGCACAGTTCGGGACCGTGGGGTTCAGTCGAGCCCACTTGTCACTTCCTCACAAAGTCTGAAGCTGTGCTTGTGGGCAGACATCGGGGCTCAGGCTGCACGTGACCCTGCAGGGAAGAGTCTGGAATGAGCCCCAGTGTTGCGGCTGGGGCTTGGCGGTGCGTCCCTGGGGGCTCCACGCGAGCACGGCCCAGAGAGGCCTGAAGAACCTCCGGGAACCAGCCTCAGAGCCGTCAACCAGGAGCACTGGCCTCGTCCTGTTAGCCAGACGGGCTTGGGTCTGTGTACTGGTTAATTTTCTAAGATGATAAACTGATCTCGCCTTTCTTAAACAGTAAAATCGATTCAAGTATTTCTTACCAGCATTTTCCAGAATGTATTTTTAGTTCCTTTATGAGGCCAGATATCATAAAGTACCTGAAATGCACGTCTGTCTTTGTTCAAAGACTTGTAAAAATTTAGTAATTAAAAAAAAAATGGTGTGGGGACGCCTGGGTGGCTCAGTCGGTGAAGCGTCTGCCTTCGGCTCAGGTCATGATCCCAGGGTCCTGGGATCGAGTCCCGCGTCGGGCTCCCTGCTGAGCAAGGAGCCTGCTTCTCCCTCTGCCTGCCTCTGTCTCTCTTTCTCTGATAAATAAATAAAATCTTAAAAAATATATATTAATTAAAAAAATGGTATGTTTCCCCTAAAATTCTATACCAACAATAATATTCCAATTCTAGTTCTATAATTTTAGATTCACCCAATTCTTTCTACTTTTTAGCGCCCTGGGAAACATATTGTCCAGATGGCACAACGCCGTCTGTGGCTCTCGGCCGTGGGACGGGGCACGTGGCGGTGTAGTCCCGTGTCATGGCCACGAAGTTCCCACGCGTCCGGCCTCTCCCACTGACCCTGAGCGTGTAATCGGAGAGATCCCAGGCTTTAAAAACGTAGCTTAGGACGTGGGCAAAGACTCATGATGTTTCTCCTCTTTCATGGGCAGATGGAAACTCCATGTTTTCTTTTCAGTTCTGGGACTGCCAGGGACCCACGGTGCCCTGTGTCCTGAGAAGTAGCTCTTCTCTCTGGTGGGAAAGCAGGCTGTCCCGGGCTTGTCACTGTAGAGACCCGGCCTCCCCATCCACGGGTGCCGCCAGTAGGCGCCGGTGCTGGGCGCTGGCGGAAGAACGGGGCAGTCCCCAGCACGGGCAGGACCACGAGGCTGACGGTGCTGCGCCAGGCCCTCAGCTTCCTAGCTCCACGCCCCACCGCCCACCCCTGCCGCCTCCAGGAAGCCCTCTAAGACCCCAGGCTCTGAAGAGTAAGGCACCCTCTTGGTGCTTCCTCCTGCCTGAGGAAAGATGCACATCAGAGGGCTTCGCCCACCAGCCTCCTAGGAAAAGGAAAACACTGAACTGTGGGGTGAGCCCATCTTTATTTACCATCTCTTAAAGAAATAAAGTCTTTTTTTAAAGATTTATTTCTTTATTTTAAAGAGACAGAGGGGGGCGCGTGGGGAGGGCAGAGGGAGGGCAGAGGGAGAGGGAGAGAGAGAATCCACAAGCAGACTCCGTGCTGAGCACAGAACCTGACGAGGAGCTCAATCTCATGACCCATGAGGTCACCACCTGAGCCAAAACCGAGAGTCGGGCGCTTAACCGACTGAGCCACCCAGGCGCCCCCAGAAATTAACAGCCTTGAAGAATGTATTTTAATGAAAGGACCCTGGTCGATTCCCTCTCATGGGCAGAGGACCATTGGGCTCCACTTTGTAGGGAAGTCAGGAGACATGGTGCAAGTTAATTTTCAAACATGAACAGCCCGGCTCATTTGTCCAAGACACAACCTTTAGCCACTTACAAAGGGATGCAAATTGGAAGCTCATGCATTTTATGGTCATTCCGCTTTAATTAAAAATTGCATCTGAGAAGATGGAACGATTTCTCTTCGATTTTTTCCGCCACGGGGTGTGGCTTCCAAATCTCGGGGTCCATGTGAACCTGGCTGATTTGCACCCGCTGACCTCGGACGTAGCTGGGACCCCTCTCCTCACTGTAAAGCCTTAGGAACCCACTTCACAAGGTCGTTCTGGGTGATATGATGGGGGTTTGCCCCCGGCTGTCAGCCCTGCAGGGTGGTTCTCCCTCCTCCTGGAGTCCTGAGGCTCGTGGCCCCTGACTGCCGGAGGCCCAGAGCAGGTGAGGGGCTCGTCCGTGGCCGCCTTCACCCACACCCCCTCTCCGTCCCCTGTGGTCAGTCCTCTTGTGATAATATTGCAGCTACTCCTTGAAAACCGTCCTTGGAGAAAAGCGCAAAGCCGCTCTGTGTGACCCCAATCTTTGTGCAACTTGGAAGCCCAGCCTCCTCGGGCTTAAGATAAACTCTCTTGGAAGGCATCCGAAGGAAAAGCAAATATTTGGATGGTGGAAAGAACCTCTAAAGAACAAAGGTCAAAAGCCTGGTTTGTGTCAGGCAGCTTCCCTATCTCCTGCCCCCAGGCCGCTTCCTGGGCGTCTCCAGCCCGTGTACGCGGCAGCCGCATGGGGACCCGGGCCCCAAATTATGTTCCGCAAAGACAGCAGTGTTGTGTGCACATCAGCCTTTCCTTGAGTAGACGGGGTTTCGCCGCTTAAAATTAACTGCTCCGTGGTCCACACGTCTACTCCTGTCACTTATGTGCAGAGTTGGCGGGAAAGGTCTGTGTGGGAGGAACCAGTTCAAGGACAATTTTCTGCAGGTCACTCGTGGGACTTCTGAGCGTTCTCGCTTTCTCTGTCCCTCAGGACTATGTTTTCAGAGGGTTTGGGCTGCTTCACTTAAGCAGATCTGAGAATTTTAAAAGAATGTTTATTCTGTAATATTCTGTAATTCTATGCTTAGAATGGTAGCATTTCGTCATTCAACAAAGATAGTGAGGATTTACTATGTGGCAGGAACTACCCACAGTCATTCCGTTCATCCCCTGCACACTGTGTCCTGTTTGCTCCATGCCAGGCCTTCCTCTGTGAGCTGGAAGATGCCCGGTAAGTCCCCGGGACTTAAACCTAATGGGGGGTTGTTTTGTTTTAATTTTAGAGATAGAGGGGAGGGTCAGGAGAAGAGGGGGAGGGACAAGCAGACTCTGTGCTGAGCGCAGAGCCCGACACAGGGCTCGATCCCACGACCCTGAGATCATGACCTGAGCCGAAACCAAGAGTCCGACGCTCAACCCACTGAGCCACCCAGATGCCCCCAACCTAATGTTCATAGAAGCATGGTCAAGAGTTTTAAGTGTGGATTAGGTGTGAAGCACTTTGCTGGGCCATTTGTCAGCACACTCTTACAAGGGGGTAGGTCAGTCATCCCGTGTTTCGGACGAGAAACACCACTGCCACCCAGCTGGGGGCTGGGATGTGCTTTGGGGTTCCCTGCTCCCCACCTCCAAGTAGGAACTGCTGAGGGGAGCACATCCACCCACATTTCCCACGCATGTCTTAGAAACACAGACACCAGTGACCTCACACTCTCTGTCCCACCGGGTCCACACTGCGTCGGCGCGAATCCCCTGCATTCTCCAGCACTGCATTCCTCATGTCCTGCTGGCTCACACTGGTTAGCTCCAATCTTCTTTTTTCATCTATCTTATTTTCATCTCACAAGGGACTGGGGCTCCTCTTTTGCTCCCCCTCGATCCCACTCAACCACCCATCCATATGGAGCATTAGTGCATTTCAGATTTTAGTAAAGCTTCCAGTGACAGTAGTGGGCAGCAAGAGAGCATATAAGCAAAAAACAAAACAAAACAAAAACCATATATGTGTGTGTATATATATATACAAAACAAAACAAAAACTATATATGTGTGTATATATATATACACATTCTTTCTTCTGCTGGTCCTTTCTCCGCCCTAACCCTGATTTTCTCACATGCTGCTGATTCTCCACAGTCTCTCACCTGCTACAATGTTGTTCCGCTCTGGTCTATACACCATTTCATTGCTACAAACCTCCTGATTTATATTTATTCCTGGTGCATGTCAGGAGATAGGGCATTTATTTTGTTTTGCTTTCTCCTTCTTCTTTTTTAAGATTTTTAAAATTTATTTACTTGTCAGATTGAGAGAGAGAGAGAGAGAGAGCACAGGCAGAGAGAGTGGCAGGCAGAGGGAGAGGGAGAAGCAGGCTCCCCGCTGAGCAAGGAACCTGATATGGGGCTCGATCCCAGGACCATGAGATCATGACCTGAGCAGAAGGCAGACGCTTAACCGACTGAACCACCCAGGGGCCCCTTGCTTTCTCCTTCTAAATGGGGTTCCCTGAGCCTGCCCTTCATTTACAAAGTGGCATATCAAAGCGCTTTGATGAATGCATGGATACCTTCCCGAAATCGGAAAATACACCAGTGTCATAAGGACAGGAACACCCATAATTGGTTACATGTCAACAGAATTTGAGCCATCCTGACCCCTGGGAGGGAGGTATTACTCACCACCTAAGTCTCAGTGCCTTCCCCAGGAGCAGAGAGTGGGAGGAGGCCGGCGCGACTGAGCGCCCATCTTCCCAGACCATCCTCCCCACTAGGATGCCCATGAATGATGGCGCAGATCCAACCAACACACAGAAACCAAAACTAAACCACAATTACAACCACCAAGAAAAATGGAACGCCTGATGTCGGCGTACACCTGACAGACGTGCCCACTGTGCTGAACCCTACAACGTCCTGATGACAGAGTTCAGAGAAAAGTCGAATGAATGAAGACACACACCGTGCTCACGGATTGGAGGATCCAACCCAGCAGAGACTGCACCTGTCCCCACACTGAGCTACAGTTTTAGTACAACTCCTACAAAAATGTCAGCAAGGTTTCCACTGACAGGGACAAGTTTATTCTAAAATGCATAAAAAAAAAAAAAAAAATAAATAAATAAATAAATAAATAAATAAATAAATAAAATGCACCTGAAAAGACACAGAGCCTATGGCTAAAACGAAGAAGAATAAAGTAGAGGAATCTTTCTTCCTGATGTGAAGACTTGTTACATAGTCGCAGGAATCAAGACAGCGGCATCTAACAACCTAACCTGGATTGTTAGAACATCATGTTCCATATCATGAGTATTCTGGGAAATGCTAATCAAGCCACAGTGCTCGAACACCACGCACTCAACAGGATAACTACAATAATAGCTAAAAACAGATAGTAGCAAGTGTTGGTGAGCATGTGGAGAAACTGGAACCCTCAAACATCGCTGGTGGAAATGTAAAATGGTGCAGTTTGGAAAACAGTCTCAAAGCCTCTTAAAATGTTCAACAGAAACTGACCCTGCCACCTGGCCCCCCCGCCCCACGCCCAGGAGAAAGGAGAACATATGTGCACAGGAATGCTTGTGTGTGAATGATCGTGGGGTCATTAGCCATGGTAGCTAATGGTGCAAGCCATGCAACGATCCGTTAACTTACAATTGACTAAAGAACATCTGGTATATTCACCAGTGAAATATAGTGGGATGCTACTGATCGATAAAACAGAAATGGGTTGTTGATGGGTGCTACGGGGATGGCCCAAGACCATCTGGCTGCATGTCAGAGGCAACACTACACAGTGTAGGATTTCACTTACGTGAAATGATAAGAAACAGCAAATAGGGACTTACTGCGAACAGGAACTGGGGATATTTGCCAGGTACCAGAAGTATTCTAAAACACCTGTGTTTGGACTGAGCTGGTGGTTGTGCAGCTCCATAAATTTATGAAATCACCGCATTGTGCCTTAAAACGGATGAGATTTGGGTATGAAATTATACCTCAATAAAGTCACTACTATTATTTTGAAATCAGTATTTAAGACAGTTTCCTGTCCAAAGGTAGCCAGGCGCCTTGAGGAAAAGGTGTCCTGTAATCTTCAGAATGGCTACATGACCTTGAGACTCTGGGGTTTAAAGGGTAGAGATCAGGGCACCTGGGTGGCTCAGTTGGTTAAGCGTCTGCCTTCGGCTCAGGTCATGATCTCAGGGTCCTGGGATCAAGTCTCGCATCAGGCTCCCTGATCAGCAGGGAGCCTGCTTCTCCCTCTCCCTCTGCTGCTCCCCCTACTTGTGCTCTCTCCCTCTCTCTCTGTCAAATAAATAAAAATAAAGTATTTTTTAAAACATACATGGTAGGGAACAGACCAGATTGCAAAGGGCCTTGGGGCCACACGGCATCACTAATTCTTCAGGCAATGGGAGGTCAGTCTGCCGTGTTCAGGCCAGGGATGGGTCGAGTCAGAGCTCCAGTTTAGAAACCTCATTTGTGCATAAACACGAATGATGAGTTCAAAGAAAAATCGAAAAAATGTAAGCATGTGAAAATAAATTCTCATGAATTGTTGATACTATGTCTAATATGTGCTTATGAGCATGCACATGCACACACATGCAGAGGTGCACACACAGGTGCACACACACATGCACAGGTGCACACACAGGGGCACACCGGTGCACACTGGTGCACACAGGGGCACACACGCATGCACAGGTGCGCACACACATGCACAGGTGCACACAGGCACACAGGTGCACACACGCATGCACAGGTGCACACAGGTGCACACATGGGCACACACGCATGCACAGGTGCACACAGGGACACAGGTGCACACACGCATGCACAGGTGCACACAGGTGCACACATGGGCACACACGCATGCTCAGGTGCACACAGGTGCACACACGCATACACAGGTGCACACACAGGGGCACACAGCTGCACACACAGGTGCACACACGGGCACACACACATGCACAGGTGCACACAGGCACACAGGTGCACACACGCATGCACAAGTGCACACAGGGGCACACAGGGGCACACACGCATGTACAGGTGCACACACATGGGCACACAGGTGCACACATGGGCACACATGCATGCACAGGTGCACACAGGCCCACAGGTGCACACACGCATGCACATAGGTGCACACACGCATGCACAGGTGCACACACAGGGGCACACAGGTGCACACACGGGCACACAGGGGCACACACGCATGCACAGGTGCACACACAGGGGCACACAGGTGCACACACGGGCACACAGGGGCACACACGCATGCACAGGTGCACACACAGGGGCACACAGGTGCACACACGCATGCTCAGGTGCACACACAGGTGCACACATAGGGGCACACAGGTGTACACACATGCACAGGTGCACACAGGGGCACACAGGTGCACACACGCATGCACAGGTGCACACACAGGGGCACACACGACACACATGCATGCACAGGTGCACACAGGCACACAGGTGCACACACGCATGCACAGATGCACACACAGGGGCACATACACATGCACAGGTGCACACACAGGGGCACACAGGTGCACACACGGGCACACACGCAGGCTCAGGTGCACACACAGGGGCACACACAGGGGCACAGAGGTGCACACACAGGGGCACACAGGGGCACACACGCATGCACAGGTGCACACAGGCACGCACAGGTGCACACACAGGTGCACACAGGTGCACACACACACATAGGCATACACACACGTGCACGCATGCCATCCTAACCTAGGTTTAGCTTCTGAAGGCTCACTGGGTTTAAAGCCCGAGGACAGACGAGCAAACTTCCTACTTCTGTCATTGCTAGCCATGTGAACTAGGGGACGTTCCTTAACCTTACTGTGAAATTAAACTGAGTTAAGCATTTGTGGAGAGAATATCAGGTGATGGGGATGTGGAGACGGGGAAGTAGAGGCTTCCTTCCCAGGCGCTCCGGTGCCCGGCGCACCCCTGCTCAGATGACTGGACGTCCTCCATCCAGCCAGGCTGCTGCTCTCGCAGGCCCCGACTTGGGACGTCGACCGCACCCAGACACTTACCCCCAACCCCACAATTTCTAAAATCACATGCTCGCGTCTGGAGCCTCTCCTAAAAATAGGCACACACTCCAAATAACCACCTTAGAAAATGTTAAACCTCCATTGACCATGGTCACTTTCCGGCCATTGGACTTCTGTCCTTTGTGGAAGAGCCCCGCGTGAACCCACTGCCTCACCTCCCGCCCAGCCTCTGTTTCTGCGGCGTCTTCTCCGGGACGCCGTGTGATGCTCCTCACGTGGGATTACGTGGCCTTCGCCCTTTCTGGGTGCACTTCCCAGCCAGTCCCCAACCTTGGAGCTGCTCCAGATCGTGCATCAGATGCCATGAATGCTTGGGAAGCCGGGACCTTTTGCTTTATGTGGAAACCAACTGACCGACTATCCCTCAGCCTTTCTGCTACGTCCTCACTCTGGAAGCCTGGCCTGGGACCTTCCACGCCTTCCCCTCCAGGCTGGCCTCCAAACACCAGCTCACAGTGAGGATTCCCCATCCTAGGTCCAAAAAGGAGATTGATGCATCCTCCTGCCAGAGGCACCCCCAACCATCCCATGTCCAAACATTATCTGCTTTCCCCTCGCTCTCCACCCTCCATACCCCTGATCCTTGCAGCCAATCCCGAGCTCCAGCGTGAGCTGAGCAAAGCATCCTTGCTCTCCGAGAGCCTCGCTGCGCAACACACCCGGCACTGGAGACCCAGCCGGGATGCCCGCCTGCCCGTCAGCCTTCCGCTGGGTCGGTGGACTTGAAGCCATCAATGTCCCTCAGGCTGACACTTCCCCGTTTTCTGTCCTCTATCCCTCAGCCCAAACGCACCTCGTTTCTTCACCCGCTCTGCAGCCAGAATGATTCTCCTTCACAAAACACACGTCCTCAAAAGTGCTGGCCTATTTCAAATTCTGCAGTTTTTTTAAAGATTTTATTTGTATTTATTTGATAGAGAGTGAGAACGAGAGAGATCACAGAGGGAGAGGGAGAAGCTGACTCCCCGCGGAGCAGGGAGCCCAGTGCGGGGCTCGATCCCAGGACCCTGAGATCATGACCTGAGCTGAAGGCAGATGCTTAACCCACTGAGGCACCCAGGCGCCCCCAAATTCTGCAGTTTTTACAGCTCGATCCCCCAGGATAAATGTACAGCTCTCTGGCACGATATTTAATACTTAATGATGCTTCCCAGCAGTGAAGCCTTCGCCAAGCATGCCCTGTGCCCCGTGTGTACCAGCGGCCAGAACTTCCCGTGACTTCACCTGCTCCTGTTTGTCTCAGACCCCAGGGCCTTTGCATGTGCAGCCTTCTCTGCTGGCAAACGCTGCTTCCTCCTCTTCTCTCACTTCTCTAGTTCCTCCTGCTCTTTGAACTCGGTCCCTGAGTCTCATTGGGAGCCTGCCCCACGTTCTAAAACGTGGCATTCTGTCCACATGCGTCGTGTCTCCCCATGGTGATAAGACCTCCTTGAGGATCAGGCCCCCGCTCTCCAGGTTCCTGCCCGGGAACTCCTACAAAACCCGGGTCTGGAATGTACGTGACAGCACATGAGTCTATGCGGCTGATCTGAGTGAGAAACCTGAGACCGTATCTGGCCATGATGTCTCCTTCTGTGGAAGGAGACGGTTCTGTTTCATTCTGGCCCCAAAGTGCTTTTCGGTCGGAAACCGCCATTCGCCCCTTATCCCGGATCAGAAGGAGCTGAGTGCCCTGGTGAGGGCAGAGGAGAGGACAGGAAACGTTCTCAGGCCCGTCGGCCTCGCTAGTGCTGTAAAACCAAATAAACACTGGACGGCTGACCGCTCGTCTAGTGCGGTTTGACCCTTCCTGAGCTTCCGTGCCACATCCTACAGCTGTGCTTATATTCCTCTCCATCTGTTTGGTCTGGAGCTGGAGCGGACGGCTCCTGACTCCGGAGGACTCTTCAGGCAGGGACGGGGCGGCTCTGGCGAGGCTGGGGCTGGAGCCATCCTCCTCCGCAGGCCCCCTGGCGTCTTCATGGTTGGACCAGGAGGCACGGCGCTCCCACGAGCGTCTCGGGGCCCAAACTCCAAATGCCCAGTGCTGTCACACCTGGAACGAAGAGTGTTCAATGCCACATTCAGCACAAGAACTTCAGCGCTGTTCAAATGCCAACCCCCAATTCAGGGTCGGCCCATTCCACGGCGAGGGCGAGGAGCCTCGTCCTATCTCATGTCCAAGATGGGCCGTCCGCAGCAGGGGACGGACCGGGTCCGTGGGGTGAGGGCCACGCACATGGAAGATGTTTCTGCAGGAAAACCGCACATGGCCAGGTGCCTCCTAATCTGCGCGCTGCTGGACAATGGGATTATTTTCACATTGCCTAAGAACATGATGCCAGATCCCGAGCTAGGTGCTTGCTGAGACCCTTGAGCATGGCCCGCATTTTATCCAGGATGTGGGAGTAAGTTGGCCCAGAATCGTTGACCGCGTGGGGGAGGCAGGAGAACCCAGGGCACCAGCTTCTCACCAGCTCACCCCTGCCGTCGTGACTCCACCGAATCCCAGAAACAAAGCTGGCCCTGGCCCTACAAACACAAGCATTCCTGCCTGCACTTTCGGAAAAATAAAAGCACTGTTCACCCCGACCCCTGTCCGCCCACACGCCCAGTGCAGGCTGCGACTGAGGGAGTGGACTGTGGCGGGGGTGGACAAAGATGCCGTGGAAGGCAGTCGGGAACATGGCGGGGTCAGGGGTCAGGATGAGGGACAAGGGGCCGGGGTGAGGCCGGTCAGCCAGTGAGAGGGGTCAGGAAATAGGCTCTGGGTCAGGCCTGTGTCCCCCATGAGGAGAGCAGAAACTGTACAAGGTGAGCACGTCTATAATGTGTCCTGCATTTTAACAAGCGCGCTTGAGCCTGACTCACGTGGGCTCACTGGTCCCCAGCCTCCCGCACTCCCTCGTCTAGGGGTCTCTGCTTCCACGGACACCATGAAGCCCAGCGACGCCATGAGCTTCCCGCCTGGGTCTGTGCCTCCCGCCACCTGCTGTCCCTCAGCGTCAGGGCTGCTGCCCGCGCCCCGCAGCCCGTGGGAAACTTGTCTGGACAGCCAAGCTCTGCACTTGGGAAATTTGCATTACAGAAAAAAAAAAGAGAGAAGAAAAGCCACTCTTTTTAAAACTGCTTATTACTGGTGAGAAGAAAGAGAGGCCTCCCTCGGTGCCGGGAGGGGCGCGACTGTGGGGCTGGAGGGTCGGGGACGGGGCTGGGGACGGGGCTGGGGACCGGGCACAGGCATGTCCTCCCCCGGGGCCCAGCTGCACCCATGAGGGAGCTGCAAATCCGTGCCATGGGTTGTCACCAGCATTTTGAGATGAAACGAGAAAAGGAGACAGAAGAGGGGAGAACGTGGGGACGGGCACGCGGGGGAGCACCTGCCTGGGGGGCGCGTGGGGCCCGGGACGCCGTGATTTCAGTCCTGCGTGTGGCCACGGGGCTGCAGGAGAGATGTCTTATAAAAATACAAACAGTGCTTCACGGCAAAAACGTTTTGAAGTCACAGGTTTGCACACTTGCACACCACCCGCTCCTCCAGAGGCACAGCTGATCTGCGCACGACGGAGTCCCGTGCAGACCAGGCTGCTCCAGGGACGGTCTGAAACGCCCTGCCGCCCTCCGCGTGACAACACACAAGTACTTTTCAAAATCTATAGCAGTACCGGAAAATAAAAGCCAGAGCCTTGAGCCAAGCAAAACATTTACAGGACTCCTAGGAGACAATCAGCAAA
The DNA here is from genome assembly GCF_964656455.1 of Halichoerus grypus. Classification (NCBI taxonomy): domain Eukaryota; kingdom Metazoa; phylum Chordata; class Mammalia; order Carnivora; family Phocidae; genus Halichoerus; species Halichoerus grypus. Next base: position 1,790,564 of record NC_135723.1, read on the forward strand.
CACATCTCCGAGAAACAAGCCCGGGGAGACCACAGCCAACCCCCGGGCAGAGCGGGGCATGGAGCATTCTAGCTGCGGAGACCCTGTGTCCACGCACAGGGGGCAGGGTCGATGGCTGGGGGTGGGACACCTGCGTGCAGAGGAGGAACAACATCATCTCTGCACGCCCCCCCCCGCACCACAGCCCACGACCGTTCCTCCCACGCAGTCAGCGGGTGTGGGCACGGAGGCCGGCCGGGCACCGCGGTGCCCACGACACCCACGAGACCCAGGAAGGACGGAAGCCACAGCCCCAGAAAACAGGAGACCAGCCGTGATGAGGGACAGATGTGCAAACACAAAAACTAAAATGTCCTTACAGTGACCATATTTGCTGCAAACATCACAAAGGGGTGAGTTCGAGAAGAGTCAGTTCATCACGAAGCTCCCTCGGCGGCTCCCACGCCGGGACCACTCACTGTTCATGCCAAGGCCGCGACAGGGGGCTGGTGGTACACGGTCACATCCTTATCTAGTTTTGTGTTATTTTCCTTCCAGATCTTATAAGCTTTAGGAAGCAGCACACCTAAATCTCCCCGATTTCCAGAATAAAGGTAAGCTATCGATCAGTAAGAAACAAATACAAACAGTTCGATAGAAAATGGGCACGGGGGCGTCCGGGGGGCTCAGTGGTTAAGCGTCTGCCTTCGGCTCAGGTCATGATCCCAGGGTCCTGGGATCAAGCCCCGCATCGGGCTCCCTGCTCACCGAGAGTCTGCTTCTCCCTCTGCCCCTCGCCCTGCTTGTGTTCCCTCTCTCAAATAAATAAAATCTTTAAAAAATAAAAAAGAAAAGAAAATGGACACCGGGTACAAACAAGCAGTTCTTAGAAGAAGAAATGCACATGGAGGCAAATACACATGAAGCTTGTAAACTCCATCTCACCCGCAATTAGGAACACACAGATTAAGATAAAAACTGAGCTGCTTTTTTTCCCTCAGATATACAAAAATTTAAGTGACTGATGATATTCGTCCATGGTGAGGATGCATGCGATTTTACACACGTTGGTTCAAGTGGAAATTATCAAACCTTTCAGAAGAACGAATGGGACGACCCATCCAGAAGTGTGCTACCTTTAACTCTGATTCAGCTCTCTGGAATCCATCCGACCGACACCCACTTTCCGTGTGGGGTGTGCGAGGGGGCGACTGCCACAACCTTTCTAAAAGTCACCTTAATGTCCAACGGTGGGGCCTCATGTGTTCACACGCCCCGTCTTCAAAAGGACTGAGATTTACAAGCCAGTTTTAAGAAAAGTGCCCCCAGTTGGGGATGGGGTTCACTGGTGAAATTCTAAAGTTAAAAAAAATACTGCTAAATCAGGGCCCTCTGGGAGGGTTTACTCGAGATTACAAATGGTCACCGTCCTTGGCCAAGCACCAGTCCCTCCCCAAACCCACCTGCACTGAGAACTCGGTTTCTCCAGGACTCTTATTCAAAGTTAGTTCTTTGAACCCATTTTTATGTTTTTTTTACCATTATTTATTTAGAACTTATTCATTTATTTATATGAGAGAGAGCATGCACAGAAAGAGGGACAAAGGGAGAGGGAGAGAGAGAATCCTAAGGAGACTCTGAGCTGAGCATGGACCCCGACACGGGGCTCAATCTCACGACCTTGAGATCATGACCTGAGCCGAAATCAAGAGTCAGATGTTTAACTGACTGAGCCACCCAGGCGCCCCCTTTTTTACTATTTCTTTTGGCCCCTTTGCTAATACAATTTTTACCCTGCCGACCTCTTGAAATGTCCCCATATCCTGGCCTCTAGTATGATTGACGTCTTGCACTCACCACGCAACATGACTTTGCTCTTAAATAAATGTACTTCTCTAAGCACGTTCTGGGGTTGTTGGACCTGTGATCTAGGCCCGCGGCCCATCACGTGGTCTTTGCTCAGTGCCGCGAACACTGGGAGCCCGTTTGTGCTCAAGGTGACCCCGTTCTCCCAGCTGCAGCAGCACACGGTGTCCCACACACCCCTCGGCCACCTTCTTGGATAGAGTCATCCTGGGTCCAAGTCCCACGTCCTCCACCTGCTGACTCACCTACCTCGGGCTTGACAGTAACGAGGTCAACGGACAGAAAGTCCTTGGGAGCGGTTGGCATGCAGGAGCTGCGGCCGTAGGATGGTCTTACAGCTCCCTGCTTGGTTCGGGCGACCCCTGACACCCAGGTCTCCCAACATCACGCACATGCAGGGGCTGACATGGAGCCGCCAGCCCCGGTCCCAGATCCCACCACGCCTTGATGGCCCGAACCCTTGCACCAGCCCGTCCTGATTCCCACACTGGTGCACCTCCCTGGGAGCTCCGCCTGCCTCTGGGACACCCCTCGGGGGACGCGCCATAATGCTTTCACCCGTTCATACAAATCGTGTTTGTAGGGAGCACAAGGTCATGGTTATTGTTAGTGGATTTAGGAACAAAATTCTACGTAAAATGGAGCATGAGACTCTGGGCATGACCGTCCCAGAGCAGGGGGTGGACCTGGGGGAGTGAGCAGATATTGCCACGGCAGACAGAGATGCGGGCACCTGGTCCTGCGATTCAGGCTGCATGCCGTCACCAAGTGATGGGAGCGAGCGTCCCGGCCCAGGCCAAAGAGAGAGAGCAAAGCCACCGTCCCCAGGAGAAGCAACTCCAGTCCTCATGTCAAAGAAGGGTGGCTGGACGTTAGCCAGGGGCGGGGGTTCTGGGTCCCTCATTCAGGGGAGCTGCTCGGGGAAGGGAAAGCCATGAGCACCGTGAGGGCAGAGGAAACACCGGGAAACACGGAAGAGCGGGGAGAGAGTCCAGGAGATGCCCAGATGACCTTCCTGCCCCTACAAGCTCTGCCCCTTCCCCCAGATTCCCAGAAAGGGCGGCCACCCTCCCTCCACGCCCCCAGGTACGTTTACCCCAACACTACATTCAGGTGGGAACCTCTCTGGCTGGACCCTTGGCTCGCGGAAGGCACGAGTAATGCGCCCTTCCTGACACCCGCCCACCAGACGTGGTGCAGCTGGGTGCTGGAAAGGGTAGCGGCCTGATGAGTAGCACAGTGACCTTTGCACAGCAGGGTCCCCTGAGCCAGAGGCACGAGGTCAGTCAGTGGGGCTCCTGGGTCACAGACTGGGGCTGCCACCTCGGAGCTCAGAGCAGACAGGCCAGTGGGGATCCTGCAGCGGAGCCAACGCGGCGCCGGACGGGAGGAAGATGGCCAGAGGGGCGCTGGCTGCTGAGTCTGCGGCGGCAGAGACTCGGAAAGCCCCAGCGAGGCTGATGGGGGGGGAGCGGAGCCCCAGGCGCCCAGAGCCTTGCCGGGAGGAGGGCTGCGTCCCCAGCAGACACACACAGCTCAGCGGCCCCCACGCCCACGGCCGCACCTGCTGCAAAGTGGCTGGGCTCTCTCCTCCGACTGCAGAGCACGCACAACACCCCGAAACGAGGATGGATCCATTTGTGGGGACAACCTGTGCCTCCGGTCCTTTGGCAGGAGGAGCCACTGGTTAGGTTTTCAAGCTTCCGAGACAGATACGAGCATCGGGAGCTCCAGGCTCTGCCCGGCACCCAGGCGTCACCATCCAGGGGAGAGGAGACCCAAACGGCGCCCCTCCCCAAATGCACAAAGCCGGAGAACTCTTTAAAGAGAGATTTGTCTAAGAACGCAAACCACAAAATGCTTTTTTTCCCTTTTAAACAAAACACCGTGAAGATTGAGCTTTGTTTTGGCCTTTGTCCTGCTAAATAAATGAGAAGAATGAGGGGAAAGTCACGGCCAAGGCTCCAACCGCCCAAGTCAGGGCGTTGTGGGGGTGTCGAGGATTGACGTGTCCCCCAGAGGAGCGTCCTCTGTCACTTGAACGCAGCGCACGACCGGAGATGTCTGTAGGATGGAGTGAAGTTGGAAATAGCTCTGCGTGGCAGTGTGCGGCCTCCCTCTCGGGCACCTCCCAGGTGGGGCCACGAAGTCTCCGTGGCTCGTCCTCCCCGCTCACAGGATGAGAAGTGGGCCGAGTCGTGTGTGCTCAGCCTGGCGCTGTCCCCAGCACGCGGTGCGTTCACCAGGCGGCCCGTGGGGCGGCACGGCGACGGTGTGGGGGCTGCGGCCGTCCTTCCCACCTTAGCCAGGCGCCCACCGGCCAACCGCACGCCCGTCCACGCAGTTCCTGTTTGTGCAATGTCTGACGGACTTGCAGCACTTGACAAATGCCAGAAATGGAATCTTCCCAATAAACACACTCATCTGTTTTCCATCGGTCCCAGGGACAGATCGCAGATCTCAGTCTTGCTGTGGACACACGGTGCTGTCGTGCTCCGCGGGGGTGAGGGACGTCACCCGAGAGACCCTCACCACCCCAAGTGGCGCCGGCGACTCGGTGACCCCGGGGACCGTGACTTCAACGTGCTGATTGAGAATCTCTACCTCTTCTCCCCAGCTCCACGGGCACCTTTCCCAACCGTGAGCCCTTGCTCCCGGAACCCCTCGCCTCTGCAAGACTGCTCAGCCATTCTGCCCACTGCCGCCCCATCTCCCTCTCTCCCCTCCCTCTTGGACCTCACGGAAAGCAGACCTTCCTGGGACAGGGCTGCCCCTTCTGGGGTGGAAGGAATCATAACAAGTCCTTCTGCTTCGCCACGCCATCTCCTGAAAGGTGCTCGACGCTTGTTAGCACCTGCTTCGGGTCAGGTGCTGGGGACACAGGTGGAACACGGCCACGCCTCACTCGGGCTCACACGCGCCAGCAGGACAGACCTGGGGAGACAGCCCCCAAGACAACAGGGGAGCGCCAGTCCCCTCGCGGGAATAGGCTCAATGGTGCCCGAATCTCCCAGAGCGCAGGTGTCTGCAGCCTGCCCGCACCCCCCACCTCTGCGGCACTCCCGCGGGCCCTCCCTCGCCTCTGCGGCACTCCTGCAGGCCCCCCCTCGCCCCCTTTCCTGAGAGGGCCTCTTGGCTCCCTGACCCGGGGGCTCCGGGGGCCCTTACCACCATGGCCTCTGCTCTTGTCTCCCTCTGCCTGCCCCACAGTGAAACAGTCCCTGGGGCTCCACCTCCTCCCCTGCCCTGTGCCCTCTCCAGCCACCGCTGGGCCCTCACTGGTGGCTTTGTTCTACACCCCACACTGGGTGAGTGTCTGCCCTTCCCTCCCGGTCCCTGTCCCAGGCATGGCCACTCCCTACACCCGGCCAGCCAGGACTACCCCCCCGAACCCAGAGTGTTCCCACAGTGACCCAGGCCCCCCAGCTGCCGGCAGGGACACGCTCATCCTCCCCGTGAACGTGGAAGGAGGGTGCTGAGCCTCACCTGGAACCCAGCCTGGCCGACGCGCCCCTGACCTTGATTCCCGCCTCCACGGGGACACCCGGCTAGTCCAGCGCTCCAGTGAAGGACCGAGCAGAGAAAATGAACCCTCGGTGTGGGGCTGCCTGAGCCCAGTCCCCGGGGCCACCACCTCCTCTGTGCATCACCCAGACCAAGGCTTAAAGCTCCAGGCCTCAGTTTCCTCGTCTGTGGACGAGGGCCCCGCGGCACCGGTCTTCCTGGGGATGGGGAGGGTGAGGCGCAATCCCACACGTAAAGGTCTGTGTGTCCTGCCTGGGATGCCTCCACACAGGGAACGTTCCGTTAATGTTGTTCCGACTCTTCCTGGGGACTCCCCCGGCGCCCGGGGCCACCTCCCTCCCCGCTCCGCCTGGTGACACAGCGAGCACTCAGCAGCGCCCACTCGGGGACAGTTGCTCCTTTCGCCACTGTCTGCCCAGCGTGCAGAGCCCGGGGGCAAGCTCCACACAGCCGCGAAGGGAGGTGGCCGGCATGCAGAGCCTCCGACCCGGCCTGGCTGGAGGGCAGCGTCAGCCCCACCTCCCCCTCGATGCCCCAGGGGAGACACCAGGCCCTTCTCACTTCTAGCGCCCGCCGCTGATGTTTCTGGGGAACAGGGACCCGGTCAGGTGTTCTGCGTGGTCAGGGAGATGCCAGGTGCGTCCTGACCGGGTTCCGTCCTCCTCCCTGTGGCTCACCCGCAGAAACTCTCGGGCTGCAGCACGTGAGCACGTCCTCTCCAGCCGACAAAGCCCAGCCTCACTTTGTCCACAGGGAAGCCCGCCAGGGGCTCGGGGCAGCCCGAGGTCAAGAGCGGGTCCTCCTGCAAAGAACATTCCCATCTGTTGTGTCTCCTCGGTTCCTAGGGCTGGTGTGACACGAAATGGTAAAATCAGGACGGCAGACCCCGAAGGTGAGTGGACCCTGGCTGGTCCGTTCTGGGGTCTTCTAAGCTTTAAAGAGAGCAGGCTCGAGGATTCGTGCAGAAGGGGACTGACCACAGGTTAACTGAAGAAATTTCTGAAATATAAATTCAGCAAGGTTTTGAGGACATGTTGAACGGTGGGCAAGGACACATTTGTAATGGTAAACTGGGATTTTCTCTTGACCAGTAGTAACCCCTGCTTGCTGTCTCCTTCCTCCCCATTCCACGGGGCCCGTTTTCCAACAACCCCGGCCATGTGTCCTTGTGCCCACGAGGCAGGAGACTCCCTGGAAAGAGCGGCGGTTTGAATGGGAGCAGCTGATGGAAGCTGTCACTTGAGGACTTCAAACAGCTCTGAGCTGGCTGAGCCCAAAGAGCACATGTCATTGAGAAAGTCCCCGGGGCGGCCGCATGCGCTTGCTCCCAGCCTGGCTCCTGAGTGCGTGTGCGTGTGCGTGCGTGCGTGTGTGTACACGAGAGTTCCCAAGTGTGCATGTGCGTGAGGATGTGTGCGTGAATGTGGGTGTATTGTGTGCATGTGTGTGTTGTGTGTGCATGTGAGTGGGTGTGCGAGTGTATTGTGTGTGCATGTGTATCTTGTGTGAGTGAGCGTGTGTTGTGTGTGTATGTGTGTGAATGGACTGGGTGTGTATGAGAGAGCCTGTGTGTTTGTGTGGGCATCTGCACACGCTTGCGTGAGTTGTGTGCAAGTACATGGCATTCACACACCTGACTTACTCCCCGCGTGTACGAAAGCACACTCACAATTAGGGTCTTCCCCTCATTTGCAGAGGCATCCATCTAAGAGAAACTGGTACTGGGGGGCCTGGGCGGCTCAGTCGGTTGGGCGTCCGACTCTTGATTTCGGCTCAAGCCACAGTCTCAGGATCACGGGATGGAGCCCCGCGTTGGGCTCTGTGCTCAGTGTGGAGTCTGCTTGAGATTCTCTCTCCCTCTCCATCTGCCCCTCCCCCTGCTCTCCCTCTATCTCTAAAATAAAGAAAATAGCATTTTCTCGACACTCTTTTATACATTACATCATTCAACCCCCTAAAACATCTAAAGTACACTCAGACACATGTGAAAATTACCTGGGCAGTTCCGTTTCAAGGCATCACTGATTAAATAATTAGTTAATTAGCTAATGAACCAAATTAGCAAGGCTCAAGGCTAACGCCCCTCTGGGGCGTTAGAATTTCTCATGCACGCACGATGGTAAGCATGCCTGCATGCGGTTTCCCCACGAGATCCTGGGCCCTGAGCATCAACCACCACATACTCATTCGAGCGACCTCAGCGCCCTCTGCCTGTGGTTCCGCCACCTGTTCTTTCTTTGGGAGCTAATGGGCTCCATGTTTCAGAGAGAAAACCCCGATGTCTTTACAAACTGGCCCAGAACGGCCCCTTTAATTCAGGGGACCCCAAAGGGCCGCCACAAGGCCCCAGAAGCCCGATGAGGTCTGAGCCAACACTGAGTGGGTGATAAAGTGCAAACACCCGGTCCCCCACCCCACGGGGTCACCTGCCCCCAGCCCTCCTCCCAGGCAGGCATAACAGGAAAGTATTAAATATCCAGAGGAGGGAATTCAGGACCAAAAGCTGGGTCTTACATGGAGCCAATTGCCTCATAGGACATCAGGATTTGCTGATTTCTCACCTCTATGCCCTCAAATCCAGTCTAGGGCTGAGCCGGATTAGAGAAAGCCCCAGATCAGGGTCAGAAATCTGGGTGTTAAAACCCCTACCCCTACTAGAAATGTGATAAGCAGAAAAAGCCGTGATTTCTCCAGCCCTGGTCTCTTCATGTTTAAGATGAAAGGGTCAGTAATGGAGGGTCTTAATACCCAGGATCATGCAAGTAACACGGGTCCCAATGACCAGTCTCAGGGTCTGCTTCCTTGGAAGGAGGAAACATTCCGTAAATGAGAAGTACAGGAATTATGAACAAACTTTGAAATTCCCACAATAGTTGCACATTTATATCCTCGTTCGGAGAATAAAACAAGGCTGCTAAGCGTCAGGAAGGGGAGCCCAGAGCCCTGCAAAGTGACGGAGTCTGTGTGGGGGACAGAGGCGTGAAGCCCAGGCACTGCTCTGAGCCTCGACTAGAGAAGCCTATTTCTGGCGGGGTCTTGGGGACGCCGAGATGACTTCCACCAAGTGTGTGTGCTCCCCGGGGCTTCACGAAAGCAGACGCCGGGGGGCTTGGTGATCGCAGAGCTGCGTCTTGGCAGGGATATGAGATTTAACAGCTCAGTGAAGATGCCAGTCGTTTAAAGTGGGCGAGACTCTCACCGTTGGACTCCCAGATCACACGCACACACGCATGCACACGCACGCACGCGATTCCAGGACTCAAAAGCAGAGATTTCACACTACGTGTACATTAACTTCTTACTGCCGAAAGCACTGCAAGAGAGACGCTTTGATCTGATCTTTGTTGAAGACCAACAATGTTTCAGTGTTCCTCGGGTGAGACCTGCTGACGACGTTGACTTATCTCACACAGCTGAGTATGTCAGCTACTCAAACGCAAGATCCTCAGAGCCTCAGATTTGCATTTTGTGCCCCAGGTGACCACACTGTCCCAGCCAGCCACATACAACCCCTGGGGCCACGATCTCTGTGTCCCTAAGGTGGCCGGGGAGGAATGGGCTAAGGACAAGTCACAGCGGGTCAGAAACACATCCACTCCCGCCGTGCGGCCAGCACATTAGGAACAGGAAAATGCCTAAACTATTAACACATCCTAGACTTCAAATATTTCACATTCGGATTTTTCCCAGAACATCTGCTATCCATTTATCTTCCATCAAAATGGACTTTTGGGGGCAGCACTTTGCCCCGAAAATCCCACCATTTTCTTTTTTTTTTTTCCTGTGGTTATGAAGACCAAAACTATTGAACAGAAAAGGAGAAATGGCAAAATCAAAACAATCTGAGAAAGCAGAGGGATGAATGACCCTGGAGAGATCTGGAGGAGGGGACGCAGGTGTAGATGTGGATACAGAGGTAAATGTGCGTGTGTGTGTGTGTGTGTGTATATATATATATATATATATATGTATGTATTTATTATGGCATCATTTATAGTAACAAAATGTTACTACAACCAAATGTAACAATATAGCCAAAATGTCCACCGAGAGAAGTCAGCCCATTATACTATCTCCAACTTGGCCTCTGTATCCACCTTCCCTGCAAACGCTTCGTGGTCGGGGATCCGAGACACTGGAGCCAAGCTGGATGCTTTCTTCCCAGCACTCCTACAACGTGCTCATGCATTTCCTAGTGAGCTCACCGCATTCTGCCAAAGTAACGTTTGGGGCTCTTGTTCCCCTATGAAGCCATGAGCTTTTTGGGACAGGAACCCAACCAGTATCGTAAGTCACATGCCCGCACAAGGTGCCTCTTACAAAGCAGGAATTGCTTGTGGAACACATGAACAAATTAAAATGATCCATTTTGGGGGGCGCCTGGGTGGCTCAGTCATTAAGCATCTGCCTTCGGCTCAGGTCATTACCCTGGGGTCCCGGGATCGAGCCCCGCATCAGGCTCCCTGCTCAGCGGGGAACCTTCTCCCTCTCCTTCTCCCTATGGCCCTGCTTGTGTTCTCTCTCTCGCTGTGTCTCTCTCTATCAAATAAATAAATAAAATCTTAAAAAAAATAAAATAAAATGATCCATTTTTTCATGTCCCCATGCAAATCCACAAAAAAAAAAATTGTAAAGAAATAGCAGAGACTTCAGTATTGAAAGAGTAAGATAATGCTGGGAAGGCAGAGCAGGGAAGGGCGTGAAAGGTCATCAGATAGACCCCCCGCACTTTACAACCCGAAGGCAAGGGTCTGAGGAGCAGGCACTCACTCACCAGACACGCATGTCCCCTCTAGCTCTTGCTGTTCTCCTCCCATTCCTGGGAAACGGGCACCACTTGGGGACTGAGCCAAGAGCCCAGTTTGTTACTCTGGAGACACATGGCAGAGCACTGCTCCGTGGCATGGCGTGGCCGGCTGGTGTAGCACCAGAGCCCCCTGGGTGGGAGGGGACAGCCATGCCTCCAGTGTTCCCAGGAAGGCCACCTGCATCTTTGGGCTCCCCCAGATCATCTGCCTTCCATCCAAAGAAGCCAAAATAAGTGAGCAGAAAATACTCAGATGCAGAAGGATAGCCCTATTTCAGGGCACCACTAACACCCAGAAGAGCCCAGTCCCCAACAGTGCTTCACAAAATACACACTGTTCAATGCAGCAAAGCACTGTGGCATGCAATCGAGTCTGAGTCTCCCAGATTTCTCCCCAAAGGAGTTCTTTGAGCAAAAAATAAGTGTTGAGGGAAGCGTGGTAATGTTTGTGTTGGAGGACTCTTGGAGAACACTATTTTTGCACCTTGATTCCTTTGCTCTCGCTGTGACATTTCTGATGTGGGTGTTTGTGCATGTGCTCAAATGTAAGAACGGAACATTTCAAAGAACTGTGAAATCCATTCCAGAAATCTCACGCAGTTGTGTTTAAAATGAGACCAAGCTTTCGATATTATTTCAAGCTGTTTGGAGGAAATTCATTGTTCATCGCTCTTTTATGCTCGTGTTTCCATTTATATTTTAGTAGATGGTTTTGTTCCTAAAACAAAGTTTTAAATGTGTTTTGTGTAAAGCATGTTGACAGCCATAGTATAATTTGATGTCATAATTACAGGGCAGGGCATAAAAATAGCATCTCAAGATTATTTATAGAAAATGTAGGTACATGATGGCTCCCTTTGATAGGCAGCCAATGACTGGGTTTTAAACACCCACTTTCATGAAAACTCTTCTTCAAAATTTAGTGATCAGCAGTTGATACTTAGTTCACTGGCAAAATCAATGAAACGTTCTAGAAATGGCATACCCACCACGGTCAAGTATGGGCAGCTGACCGGAGGGCAGAGTGGACCCGCACAAAAAATGGTGCAAGCATTTGGCAGGAGGTGTCGAGGATGGTGCTTCGTAAGCGGGCATTAGATCTCCTGAAGATCTACCCCAAGAGGCGGGAAACGTGAGAAACGGATACACACAGAGATGTTACGCACAAACTTCCGGTTAATGGAGAAAACCTGCAAACAACCTGAAGAGCCCACAAGTTGCTCATGGTTAAGACGACTTAAGAACAAAACGCAAAGTCATTTTAAGCGATGACCATAGGGACTATCCTAACTACAGAAAGCGCTCTTGCTTATTCGACATCAGCTTCGGCCTTATGTGTAACCAGATCCTACAAAAATTATTTTTCACCTCTTCAAGGAAGAGCCTGCCCTGTCATCTTGCCAATTCCATGTACCGTGTCTCTCGATGGCCGTCCATTTCTGAGCACCCCGTGTTAAGACGGAGACTGGCTCTGCTTTGAGGAATTCGTGCCATATTGGAGACAGGGATGAGGCAGGACAGTGGGGGCGAGCAGAGGACAGGAGTGCCCCAGATCCCCCAGTTTGTTGCGGCCTAGGTGGATGACCAAAGTCTCAACCGGGAGGGTGTGTGGGACACACTGGCCGGACCTCAGGTCCATCAGGGGCTGCAGTGGGCCACGCCAGGGCAGGACACTCATAAGAACCAGGGCGGGGTGTTGGTAGGGGAACTGAAATGGGCCACCCTGAAGCCACTAGGCTAGATGAGCTCAGCCCCCGGGGGGACAGAAAGCACTCAGCAAACTTTCACCCCAGCTCCAGACACCGTCTGTGAGCAGCAGGTCTTCCCAGAGCCCACGAGGGTAAGGAGGAAGCTCGCGCTGGTTCACCCTGACCCCCCAGCTCACACCAATTACAGGCTGGGTGGGGGGGAGCCCACCGAGCGGGAGAGGAGCTGGCCAGGGGTGGAGGCGCAATGCGCACACAGGCTGATGTCACGGCTATGGTGATGTCCTTCAGAGCAGGTGCACTGCGGCCCTTACAGACACCTGCCGACATGCAAAGATGCACAGGACACTACGGGACCAGCACCAGCCTGTGTCCCCAGAAGAATCCAGCTGCTGGTTTCAAGACCCTTCACGACGCTCACCATGTCCAGTCTGGCGTTCGTAAGGATGTATTCTAAGGAGAGAAAAATAAAAGATTCGCATACATAATCGTGAAAGATTGGAAGAATATCAATGTTCAACGTAAGAGAAGAGGTCCGTTAAACTCTGATACATGTGAGACATTGCATTACATGGCAAGTAGGATGTATTTTATTTTATTTATTTTAATATTTTATTTATTTATTTGTCAGAGAGAGAGAGAGCACAGCGGGGGTGGGCAGAGGGAGAAGCAGGCTCCCCACTGAGTAGGGACCCCGGCGTGGGGCTCCATCCCAGGACCCTGAGATCGAGACGCAAGCCGAAGACAGACACCTGACAACTGAGTCACCCAGGTGCCCCAAGTATAATGTATTTTAACAATTATTTTATAGTTACATGAAAAGTGAGTAATAACATGTTTTTGAAAATGGGAATAAAGTTACATATATGGTAAAAATTATATATAAACGTTATTTTTACTTGATTTTTATCACATAAATATAATTCATATACATAGATATATAGGAAATAAAGTTATTTACATAATTATATACATATTCATAACTATGTGAAAACATAGCAGAGACTTAGAAGAAATTTCACCAAAAATATGGTCCTCATTTATCAGTTACTACTACTGTAATTATTTTTTTAAAGATTTATTTATTTATTTTAGAGAAGGAGAGAGAGCACAAGCAGGGGGAGCAGGAGAGGGAGAGGGAGAAGAAGGCTCTCTGCTGAGCAGGGAGCCCGACATGTGACTCGATCCCAGGACCCCAAGATCATGACCTGAGCTGAAATCAAGAGTGGGACACTTAACTGACTGAGCCACCCAGGCGCCCCATATTGTTAAGTTATGTGCTTTTTGGAAAGAAGTCTCAAAAATAATAAACAATCCGCTTGTAGTGTCTCCATCCCCTGGCAAAAACTGAGCAAATGGCATTAAAAAACAGCAAATAAAAAGCCCCGCCTGGATTCACTGCAGCATTTCCCCCCTCCATGGCTCGACCGGTCCCGGGGGGCCTTCTGCACACTGCCGCCCTTGCTCATGGCCTCATCGCCCAGGAACGCAGGGACCGGGCTGACTCACCAAGGAACGGGTTATGTCTGCTCAGAGCCACATGAAATATGTGTATATGTAAATATATTTATCTAATTCAAATTTCGGTAAGATATTTCTCTTTAAATACAGGTGTTGGGTGCCCGGCTGGCTCAGTCAGAAGAGCATGCAACTCTTGATCTCAGGGTCGTGAGTTGGAGCCCCATGTTGGGTGTGAAGATCAAATAAATAAACTTAAAAAAAAATACAGGTGGGGCACGCCTGGGAGGCTCAGTCAGTTGGCTGTCTGCCTTCAGCTCAGGTCATGATCCCAGGGTCCTGGGATCGAGCCCCGCATCGGGCTCCCTGCTCCACGGGAAGCCTGCTTCTCCCTCTCCCACTCCCCCTGCTTGTGTTCCTGCTCTCACTATCTCTCTGTCAAATAAATAAATAAAACCTTCAAAAAAGTAAAAAAATAAATGAAATACAGGTGTGACTCTTATTGAATATTAGAAGCAATCATAAAATAATATTGTGTACCTATTTTTAACATTCTTTGCACATTTTGTAAAAGGCGAAAGATTTATGCGATCTGAAGAGAAACCAGAGTATCTTTGCACATTTTGCATCCCCTAACACTTGCATAGGTCAGTGGTGGGATAGCCCCTGACCTGAACTGAGCACCTACTGGGCGACCCTGGGTGTTGGGGCGGCCGTCCCCTCATCCCCATGGCCTTGTCCTGCAAGTGGCTGATGCTCACTGGGCGCCCAGGAAGCGACAACGCTGTCCTGCCTGCAAGGCACATGGAGCAATGGAGGGAGCGCTCTGTCCTTCCTGCTCCTTGACCAGCTGAACCGCAAGGGGACGGCGGCGGTGAGCAGCCCTGGTGAGCCCACAGCCCCCGTGGGCACCATGGCTGGGGGAGGCCGGGCCTGCCCGGGAGCCTCAGGGCCCTGCTCCATCCCCAGGGTACTTCCCTTCCATGCACCCCTCATGCCCCCTGCAGGGCCTCCCATTCCAGGGACAGAGGGCAGCCACCCCCGCGTGCCTCTGTGCAGGACAGAGTAGCTGGAGCCCAAATCCCAAATCCCGGTGGGAATGCAGGGGATGTGGGGCTCCACTTCGCTCTTCCCTTCAAGTAAAAGCTCTAGAGGCAGGAAAGGAGGCCCCTGAGCCCCGCCAGTCCACCCACTCTGCTCCCCCCGCTCTGCCTCCTGGTGCCCCCAGCACCCCACGGCATACACACTGCTGGATGAGGAAACCCACCCAGAGCCACACCTGGGTGCTTCTTACGGCTGCATCCTTGAGCTGTGGTCCCTCCCCGGGGCAAGGGAGTCCTCAAACCTAACCCAACTGCACACAACAGATCCATCCCCTCCTCCATAGACAGCAAGGCTGCTGGTCCACCACACATTTAAAAAACATAGAGACCACATCCACCCCGCCCATTTATTTCACAGAGCTAAATTCCTGTCTGGGTTCCCAAAAAAAAAAAAAAAAAAAAAAAATTGCAATGGTTAAGTCTCCAAATCTAATTTTGTTGAAATAAAATAAGTCCACATTATTTTCAGCCTACATGAACCATTCAGTAGTTTGCAAATCCTACACCGAAAACATACTTTTATTTTCTACTTTTCTCTAAAAGAGAATGATTGCAGGTGTCTTTTTTATGAAGAATTACTTCCAAGGTTTCAAATAAAAATGTAATATTTCCCCATGTAATTCTTTTTTTAAAGTGCATTGTGATTATGATTTGGGCAAAATTTTTAAAATTATGACTAGTGTTTACTTTTTCATGAAATTTTAATAGTCTGTGTAACAAATTTATCAGTCTAACAAGAAAAATAGAACTTTGATTGTGACTCTATTCTGCATTTTTTCTGGCATATTTTTTCATCAAACAGGCGCACTGAGCACCTAGTAGGTGGAAAATGAGTAAAAATGAACAAGATTTCTAAACTGTTGTGTGTTGTTTTTTTTTAAGTAGGCTCCATGACCAACATGGGGCTTGAACTCGTGACCCTGAGCCTGAGAGTCACATGTTCTACCGACTAAGCCAGCCGGGCGCCCCAAAAATGAACAAGATTTCTAAACTCAGGACGTTGACTAGCGAGCTCATCCTTCCCTAGGATAAGCAGGAGCCCCATCCCACCTGGAGAAGAGCAGGGAAGGTTCTGTCCTCTGAGCAGAGTCTCGTGGACTGAAGGAGGCCATCCCAGGCAAATGTCAGCAGAGCCTGTCCAGGAGCTGCTGTTTCTAGACAAGGGGTGGGTGGCCAGCACCTAAATCTAGGAGCAGACATGGAAAACGGCCAGCTCTTCATGGTCATGGGTCATTCCATGGGGCTAGCCAATGAATCACTTTCTAAAGGGTCCTTCTCTCTCTCCGGCTGCTCTGAGCACCACTTGCACTGTAAATAAAGCATTCTTGCTCATGCTCTGTTTCAGGCTCTGCATGTCCTCCCGCTGGTCTTCTCTGTACTCAGTCACATCACACCACAGGAATTAACCACAACCTAGCACATGAGCCTAGTATTGATGGAGCTGGTCGTTCTAGAGCGCAGGTCCTCCTCGGGACTCACTTGGCCATTCTGGGCCCCTTGTATTTCTTTTTTTTTTTTTTAAAGATTTTATTTATTTATCTGACAGAGAGAGACACAGCACGAGAGAGAACACAAGCAGGGGGAGTGGGAGAGGGAGAAGCAGGCCTCCGGCTGAGCAGGGAGCCCGATGCGGGGCTCGATCCCAGGACCCTGGGATCATGACCTGAGCCGAAGGCAGACGCTTAACGACTGAGCCACCCAGGCGCCCCATGGGCCCCTTGTATTTCTGTTCAGATTCTAGAATCAGCCTGTCACTGTCTCCCCCAAACAGACCTGCCGGAACCCCGACTGTGCCTATCAATGTGTGGATAACTTCAAAATAGTCCCATAATTCAACCCTCCAAATTTCCCAGTTCCTGAACGGAGCACTTCCCTGTGTTATTCCGGATGCATTCGTTGATCACAATCCTATTTTAGAGCTTGCTGTGTAGAGATATGCAGATCGCTTATTAGATTGGATCCCGGGGAGGTGGTGTTTTTATCTGTTATGTTGTTTTCACGTTCTAAAGTTTAATTTTTTGTTGCTGGTACATGGAAGTTCAATTGATTTTTCTTTATTGACCTTTTATCCAGTGATACAAAATATTACTAAACTCATGTATTCCGATAATTTCGCTGAAAACTCTTCTAGATCCTCTGTATCCCCAGATATGCCATCTCCGAATAAGGACTGCTTGTGTCCTCGTCTTTGACCCGTGCACCTGTTATTTCTGACTAGCCTTACTGCAGTTGCTGGGACCCCCAGGGAAGGCTGAGCCGGAGGGGGACTGCCTCCCGGGACCCACTTTGCCCCGGGACAATGATGGTCGCTGTAACATTTTGTCAAAAAAATAAAGCTTTCCTCTGTTCCCAGTTTCTAAGGGTTTTATCATAAACAACTGTAAAATTTTATCAAGTTTTTTCTTCATTGATTAAAAGGCTACTATGAAATGCCTCCTTTATTATGTCAATGGGGTCGATTACCCCTCATTTCAAATGCCAGATCATCTTCCATTCATGTAAAAAATGCAAATGTTCGTGATGCACTCACCACACCAACAATTTATCAACCCTTCCTTTTTAAAAATCTCCTCGAATCACTGAATTTGAATGTACCATCCATTTCCAAGCAGCCAACATCATATACCCACGATATGCATATATGGATATATGTATCTTCTCATTTTCAGCCTTACAAGAAGGACAGAAACTGGCTTGCATTTGTTTAAGCAATTGTTTGGAAGAATTCAGTCTCTTTGTGATCGATGTATTGACTGACAGGGCTGGTTTCAAGCCTGCATCTCGCTCTCCGCTCGTGGTGCCATTCCCACCTGTTCTGTCTCCCTTTCCACACCCCATCTTACCATAGTTTGAATTGAGTAGTTTGTACTCCGTTTTCCCCTCCCCCTGTTTTGTGATCGGGCACCCTGTGCCCCCCTCCTGGTGGTTACCCCAGCGCGTGTGACGTGCGACGACCAAAGCTACCGAACCCACTCTCCAGGCAATGCAAGGTCCTCTGCTCAAGTTAGTGACACTTGTCCACTCCTGGCTTTTATGCTTTTGTGTGGAAGAAGAGTTAACTTGTTTCTTTAACTTTTTTTTTTTAAGATTTTATTTATTTATTTGAGAGAGCGAGCGAGCAAGAGAGAGAGAGAAAGCACGAGCGGGTGAGGGGCAGAGGGAGGAGCAGACTCCCCACTGAGCAGGGAGCCCGATGCGGGACTCGATCCCAGGACCCTGAGATCATGACCTGAGCCGAAGGCGGACGCTTCACCGACTGAACCACCCAGGTGCCCTTCTTTAACTTTTTAAATTTTGAAATCATTTCAAACTTATTAAAAAGTTGCAAGAAATATACAGAGAAATCTTCTAGTCCCTCCACGCAGGCTCACCATGTTTTTGCCACGTTAGCTTTATTATTCTTTCTGCCTTTGTAGATGCATATTGTTTGAAACATGTAAGAGTATTTGTGTTTATTATCCCCCTTTAACTCATTAATACTCCATTGTGCATTTCCTAAATCAAGGAGGTTTTCTTACAAAACTGTCAGGAAATTTATCGCGGGTATATGATGTTAAATGATCTACAGGCAATATTCCAGTTTTTTTTCAATTATTCTTTATAGCCTATCTCTCCCCAGCACCGGGTCACGCTGGGACGGCGGGTCACCTCTGTCCCTCGTGTGTCTTTGATCCTCTTTAACCTGGAAGGCTTCCTGACAGAACACTGGCATTTTAGAGCATACAGATGAGCCCTTTTAGAGAATGTTCTTCATCAGACGCATCCGATGCGCCCTCACGCATTCCCCACCTGAAACAGCACAGCTGTGTCGTTCTTGGAAGCACGTGACATCCACTTACCCTTTGTCGGCTGGGGTCAAACTGGTGTCTCCGCTTCAGTGGACCTTTCCCCCCTTTGCAACTGCTAAGCAGTTTGCGGGGAGAGATCACCTCTAATCAAATTCTGTTCAAGAACTAGAACCCACTGCTGACTCCGGCCCCAACCAATTAGGTTGGGATGATTATGCAAAATCGTCACTGGAGAATTCACCACGTCTCCACGTTAGTCAGTCGAGGGCCACCCACCTGCTCTCCACCTGGGTCTATTTCTCCATAGGCTTCTCATCTCTTAATCCAGATTAACCTACCTGTCTGTTACCTATCACGGGTCTGATCTTGCTCATTTCTGCTCTGTTTTACGGGTTCCCACGCCTTATTCTCCTTAGTTACATCGATGCACAAATCGTCCCACAGTTGGCTACTGGGAGCTTTTTCAAACTGAGTCAGTGCCTTTTGACCTATCTTTATCATAATTTTGTAGGCATACAAAATGTGCGGGGAGTCTCATCTCGTAACCTTCCTTCCGCAGACCTTGAGACGGCCGTTTCTCCAAGGAACCCTGATGCCTCTTTAGTGGAAAATGGGTATTTTTCCCTCATACCAAGATCTGGATGCTGGGAGTGCTCACAACTCCTGAGATGCTGCTTCTGGATGCTTTCACCAGACAAAATTAGTGAGTGTGTGTGTGTGCATGTGAGCACATACACACGTGTGCACACACATGTACACGCACAGGACCCAGCCCCTCCAGTACCACGAAGCTCCCCACGGTACTCCCCTTGCCTTCTCCCTGCTCAGATGAGAATCCAGCTCCCACATTACCCTTCTCATCGCTGGCCCTGTCCCTGGTTACTTTGGGAGTTGCTGTATGCCCATCGCGGGGTCACAGTGCCGTGTCCTGAGCTCACCGTCGGATTGCAACATTTCATCCCCAAGTCGCCCACTTGTGCGGTTGCTCGCGTTCGACGTTTTCCCCTTCGCTGTGAGCACGAAGTGCCGCTCCGAGCAATCCACGCACATCTTTCTTCCTCTGCACAACTGCTTATTTCTCCTTCTGTGTAAGTAACATATTTTTTTTAAGTCACTCTCCTGTACTTGGACATTCCGGTAATTTCCAGTATTTTGCAATGATGAGCAATGCATAATCGTGCGTACGTGTCGTTTTGTGTTAGTAGAGGTGTGTCTTCAGGGCAAATTTCTAGAAGTGGGATTGCGGGCCGAAGGGTAAACACGTATCTATTTTGGAGATTGCCAAGTTTGTCTCCCCAGGAGCTTCCACAGCAGAGTAGAGCACCGACTCTTCACCAGAGGCCCGCCAAGCTCACGGTCCAGGTTTCGGAGGCCTGACTGTCCGAGTTATTACCATCAATGTTGCTATAATCTGCATTTCTCTTGCCATGCGTGAAGTTTGAGCGTTGTTTGCTATGTTTAAGAGCTTTTTTTATGTCTCTTTTTTGTGAATCACCTATTTTTATCTCCCTTATAGCCATTTTGTAGGGCTTTTCGTTTAAAAATAATTCCAAAGTATTCTGAATTTTTGTCCAGATATATTTGTCCAAACGTACATCCAAAAAGATAACAGTTGATGAATTGTGATTCTCAGTCTGTCTTTTGACCGAATTAAGGAAGCTTTGAACTGAGGTACGTGGGAAAGAGCATTTGAACTGTGGTAAAGATTTAAATTCAAAAGAGAAAACGATGCTCATCCTTGCACCTGAGTCTTGTGGTCTGCAACCCCTGAGAGCAGGGAGCTGTTCCTGCAAGCGCTCAGCTTCTGCTATGGAGCAATGCTGTGCATATAATTCATGGGTATCATCGAGGACAGGGCTAATGCCGTCATAAATCTGTGTTCTGGACCCTCCTTCACCTAAATAAGTGCTAGATTATTAAGGAATATTTCAACATAATAAAAGCTCCTGAAAAAAAAAAAAAAAGGTTTTTTGGATGTCCTTTATCCACCAGGGATATTAATTCCCTTATCCGTGACGTATGTTGCTATGTTGATTCAAGATTATTCTTGCTGGGGCGCCTGGGTGCCTCAATTGGATAAGCATCTGACTCTTGATTTCTGCTCAGGTTATGATCTCAGGCTTGTGAGATCGAGCCCCGCATTGGGCTCCACCCTTAGGACAGAGTTTGCTTTAGATTCTCTCTCTCCCTCTCCCTCTGCCCCTCCCCAGCTTGAAATTGGTGCTGACTTTTAACTAAAGACGTTTGCATCATCCAAGGGGGGAGTCATGTGAGTCTTTTCTTTAGACACATTTATAAAATAAATAATATTAACACATTTCCTAACACTGAATCACCCTTGAATGGGGCTCTAAAACCAGTTGGTTTTGGAGTATTTTTAATTACTTCCTAATGTGATGCTGGAATTGGTTTGTTAAAAATTTTATCGAGGTGTTCTGCTTGGTTATTTAAAATTAATAGTGGTTTGAAAATTCCTTTTTTATGCTATTTTTTCAGGTTTAAATGTCATTACTATATTTGCTTCACAGAAAAAGAATTCAAAGTTTCAATCTGATCTCAAAAAGCTTGTTCGAACTCCCCTGGGAACTGATGGTTTCCTGTGAAATACTCCTCGATAACTTTCTCTAGTTTTCCTATGAAATGGGTCAGCTAATGAATTCTGTCACTACTTGCATGGGCTTTGGTAAACTGTATTCTCCAATAACTATTCTGTTTCACTAAAGGTCTCCAGCTGTGTTTGCATAAACACAAGCCAGGTCGTCTCTCCAGGCTTTCAACCTTGTACATGTTCTCTCTCTGTCTCTGTCTCTCTGTCTCTCTCTGTCTCTTTGTCTCTGTCTCTCTGTCTCTGTCTTCCTCTCTCTGTCTCTGTCTCTCCTTGTGGCGTGAGCCCCACCAACAGCACGTCATGCAAGGACATGACTGAGCCATTTTGCATGAATATCACCAGCAGCCTCTTGGTCTGCCTGAAATGCAATATTACAGGCATTCGTGTCCTGGAAATTACCTACTCGAGGTTGAGGAACATATATTCGACCTAAAGGAGCTAAGTCTCATCATCTCCCCAGGCCATTCCCTGGTGTCAGCAGATGCTCGTTAGGAGGGGTGAAGAGAGCGGTGTGCCAAGCATTTGGCTGCTACGTGGCATTGACCTTGGAAAATCCCTAGAACTCCTTAAAAGAAACAAATGGCATTTTTAACCCCAAATCCAAAGGACCCCAAGCAGCTATAGCATTCTTACACACGGTGACCCCCAAAAGCCAGTTCCGTCACTGATCGCCGGTAAATCTGTTCATTTGCTTTCTGCGTGGGCGGTAACGCGCCTTTGTTTTCTGCCGCTGGAGAGGCGTCCGGTCCTTCACCTCTGGCTTCCCCACCAGGTCACTGATGGTGCTACTTGAGGCTGGGACCGCCTCCCCGACCCCTGTCGCCATCGTGGGCCGCTCCGTGTCCCCGAGGCTGACGCGGCCAGCGCCCCAGGCCCCCGCAAGGACCTTCTCACCTACGATGACCTCCACGGCCTCTGCCCAGACGCTAGCTCGTCCACACCTCGGGCAGGAACCACCACTGGTCATGTCCAGGCCCCGGACAGGTGCGTGAGCCCCTGCATCTGGGTGCGGTGCAGGGGGAGCAAGGCCCGCAGAGGGACACCGAGCCCTCAGATGGTGACCAGAGACCCCAGCCAGCCGCCGGCCGTCGGAACGGGCCCCGCACCGCTGAGCTGACTATGAATGAAAGCTCAGACCAGCATGTGAAGCCTGTTGGTTATTCAACGAGCTCCAACAAAACGCAGAATGAAACTAAAATCATAACAAAAGCATGGTGTGGGCCAAATCGGAGCTCGTGGGCCCCCTGACTCCTGTTTTTCACCCTCTGCCCACCTAAGGGCTGCTCCACCCATGAAACCCGCTCTGCTTCCTTCTCCAGGGGTGGCCGCCCCCGCTCCTCGCTCTGCTACTCTGTCCTGCCTGGGCCTCACCCCCAGTGCACGGCTGAGGCTCTGCCCTTCCCTCCCAGGCTCTCCTCCACCCGGTCCCCCTCTGCCCCCTCCCCCAGGCCCTGCACCTGGACGCATCACTGCGTGGCTCAGTGCCCTCTCCGCATGATGGAATGAGAGGAGATCCCTCGATGCATAGATGGCCAAGGGCACACCAGCGAGATGCCTTTCCTGGCTGCAGGATTCTGCACCCCACACTGGGGGCAAGTGGACAGGTGCATCCAGGGATGGATAACTGGGGAACAGGAGCGGAGCCAGGGGCAGGGTGCAGAGATGGGGGAGTCCCGACCCCACCCTGGGAAACACAAGGTCCTATGGAGTAGGGAGGGTGGGAAGTTTTATTCTAGGGTCAGACCGCCTGGGTCCTAATTTGGGCTCTGACCTTGCCCTGTGGGGGACCTTGGGCAGAGCCCGTTGCTCCTCCCTGGAGGGTGATGTGAGGATCATGCCAGCCTGAATAGATTGCAGCAAGAATAACACAGGACATGCACAATGCCCAGCACTGTGCCTGGCACATGGTGGGTCCTGGACCCACGCTGCCCGTGCTGGATTAGAGAAGGTTCGCATAAAGGCCGGGTTGTACCGAGGACCAGGCAGCAGCGGGTGGTCAGTGGTTTGCTGGATGGGAAGTAAACCACAGCTTCCGGTGAGAGCGGGCGGCACGTGGAACACAGAAACACAAAAGGGCTGCACGTCCCCAACTCACACCAAGCGTCCCAACGGCAGGGTGGACGGAAAGCAGGGGCTGCCAACCCGGACAGCTCAGGACTGCTTTTAAGGCCATTATATGGGTTTATAAGAGGGACCTAAGCCACGGCATTTGTCAAAGCAAAACAGAATTATGCAGTTCTGTCTGGACTCCCCACCCCCACCCCCACCCCCACTCCCGCCCTGTCCTCCCCGCTCGGTGGCCCGTTCGCGCCCGGTGCTCCTGGGAGGCCCCATTCAGCTTGCCAGGACAGCGGCCAAAACTCTGGGAAAACAAACAACGTGTTAATGACTTTGTTTTTATTCTACCTGCATTCAAATGCCAGCACCTTAATCTTATTTTGGACTTTCTTCCTCGTCATTATGGTTCCATGACCCACACTTATTCAACCACCTTATCAACCTCATCCGACTGGACTGGCTTCCTTTCCCAGAAGTTTTGCAACAGATGCTGGAAAAGACAACTTTTGCAGGGGCCGCAGAATGTGTGGGCCGGGCGGCCCCAGACGGGCACCCGGCGGCCAGCCCTGGGGGACGTCGGGGCCGGTGCCCCTCGGCCGGCAGTCCTGGGCATAGCGGAATGAGGATCCTCCCCTCCAGTGCAGCCCGATCGGTCCGTGTGCAAACGGGGCTGAGGCGGGGCAGGGTTAGGGGCCAGAAGAGTGTTTTCTTTGGCAGAGTTTCCACCTTCTTGTGGACTTGCAGTACGTCTCCATCAGGGACAGAGCCCTACGGCCAACCGGGCCGGCTAACGAGACAGTGGTGCCCTATGACTGCATCCTAACAGCTCAGCTCCAGAACGGCCCCTGCCCTGCCCTCCGCCCCGCGGTTCCCCCCAGGCCACCGGCAGGTGCCTCCGACCCCCGACGGGAAGCAGGCAGGACTGTGAGCATCATTTAACACGGGGTCTGAATCCGGGACCGGCCAATTCTGGGCTTCTGTCCCAAGTCCCACAGATGGGGGGCTTACACCGCAGAAACTGATCTCAGAGCCCTGGGGGCGGGAGTCCCAGATCAGGGCACTGGCGGAGTGGGTGCCAGGCGGGAGCCCGCTTCCTTGTCCGCGGGTGGTGCCGTCCCACTGTGTCCCACAGGGAGGGAGGGGCTGGGGGCTCTCTGGGGCTCTGGGACAGGGCACTGGTCCCATCCTGCGGCTGCCCCCCTCAGGCTCTACCTGCAAACGCCGTCACACTGGGCATTCCGCTTCAACACGTGAAGCTGGCGGGGGGACAGAAACGTTGTCCCCAGCAAACCCTGTGGGAGCGAGTGCATCTCTCTGCTGTCAGTTTCTCTGTTTGGAAAGGGGGACACTTGCTATGACAGAGGACACAAACACACGTGAAAGCCCATGCCCGGAAAGTAGAGCGTCTGAACTCCGTAAATTTCATCCAACGACAACATCCAGGCCCAGAGTGATTCCAGTGCGGGGAATTAAAAGCCTCAAAGAGAGCCCCAACCCTTGCAAATCTGTCCGTGGCATTATTTCTTCTCTCATTCGGTGGTTTTATCCAATTCCACGACCTCTGGCTGTGTGCCAGCCCCAAGGTCTCCACAGAAGCTGAGAGCCACATTCTGAAATGACCCTAAAGCTTCGGCCACCACGAGTGGGTTTGCCCAGGACCCCTGTCTTCGGTGAGGGTGACAAGTCCAGGGCCGGGCAGAACGCCGTCCAACCCCTCCACAGAAACACCCTAGAGGGTCTGCCAGGGTCGGAAGAGCCGTCCCAGCAAACCGAACAGAAGGGAAGTGCTGCCTAAAGGGATGGCGGCGTGGGCCGGGCAGGCGGGCCCGAGGATGCACGTGGCTGAGCGTCACAGCTGTGCCAGGGGAAGCCCCCTCCCCATCAGACTCGGGAGAGTCTCAACCACATGCAGTTTGTGCGCCCTCTCCAGAGACATCGGGCAGGGTCCCAAAACATCGCTGGCCATCCCAACAAGGGTGCTCCTGGCACGGAGAGGGTTGAGAGCGGGGCCGCGCTGACACCCTGGAAAGCACAGAGCAGCCCTGTGCCGAGCGTCGGTGGCGTGGAGGCTGAGACATCCCGTGCTCTCCCCCAGGAACCCTGGCAGGACGGACCTCGCCATGGCCGCGGCCGGGCCTCGCTGGCCCCAGCTGCAAGGGCCGGCACAGGGCAGAGAAGATTCGGTGTGACATCCAGAGCCGGATGAGCTCAGCTTCCGGCTCAGCCAGCGCTGCGGCCCCCGTAGCCCCACCTGAAGGGCTGCCTGGAGCAAGGGACCCCACTGCCCCCCGCCTTGACTGCCCTTGAAGTCTATTCGGAACCCCCGGTGAGTGTGAGTCTCCTCAGTGCTGACTGGCACCCATCCCTCACGAAGCCAGGCCGGGCTCCTGGGCTCGGCTGGCCCCGCAGTGGGGGCGACACCGAGGGGCTGACCGTGGGGGCCCCAAGAGTGGGAGGGGGGCAGGCTGGCTGGGAAGGATGGCAGGTGACGTCAGTGCTGATGAACAGAGTCCCCGGCAGCCGGGGGAGGCATGGGTCCCGTTCAGAAGCAAGCACGCAGAGGACTCCAGCATGCGGGTGGCCGGAGAGGCCCCCGTCCGTGGAGGGGGACGAAGCCCGCCACCCCGACACCGGGCTGGTCTTCGAATCAGCCCAGGCCACTGAGGAGTTCTGCGACAGCATGGGAGCACTCCTTCCTCACTCCGTGTGTGGAGCACCGTCCCGAGCTTCCACAGGAAAGATCCCCTTACGTGCATCTTCTGTCCTGACTGATAGACTCGCAATTCTTTGCCACCTCGGGTGAGTGTCTTGTATGATCTAGCATCACCCGCAGAAATCCACAACAGGGTTTCCAAATCCTTAGCTGAACGTGTGGGGAAAGGGGCAGCTTGGCTCTAAGGCAAGTGAATCAGAAACACCTCTAACTTGTTTAACGGGATGAGAAGCTTCTCAGTCTTGGAAATTTGGGGAGTCCCTCCTGGGAGCCATGTGTCGGTGAAGCACCTGACGGCTCACACACCTGCATGAGCCTCGAACCACTCAGCACAGGGCACACTGCGGCTGGCAGACCCACACATCTCTTCCGGGGAGCCGGCGGGGTCCCTCACTGTGGGCACCATCGCCGATGCCCTGGAGCTCTCCCATCCCACCTCTGAGACATTGCTCAGTAGAAACAAGTTAAACCTGATCAATCCTCACTCCGTTCACAGGTGTGGTTCTGTCACAAGCACGTGTGCGCGGCCCGTGGTGAGCCCTGAGCCGTGCGTGGAAGTGCTGAATCGGCATACGGTGCCCCTGAAACTAATATTACACTATGTTAACTACACCGGAATTAAAAGAAAAACCTTTTTAAAAATTACTAAGCTGAGGGGCGCCTGGGTGGCTCAGATGGTTAAGCGTCTGCTTCGGCTCAGGTCATGATCTCGGGGTCCTGGGATCGAGTCCCGCATCGGGCTCCCTGCTCGGCGGGGAGCCTGCTTCTCCCTCTGCCTCTCTCTCTCTCTCTCTGACTCTCATGAGTAAATAAATAAAACATTTTTTAAAAAAAAGATTACTAAGCTGACATTTATGTCACTTATGTATTTATTTTTAGAGAATCCAAAGCCTTTTTTCAAGTAGCCCATCCAGACCCACAGGAACCTGCACACTTAATAGCCTTCCTGTTGCTACGGTTGAAAGATCATGAATAATACCAGAGGAAAAAGCCGTTCTTGGCCATTCTTTGGGGATATGCTCTATGCTGGAGTAGGCCCCAAATGGAAGGCATAATGGGTGGGCCTGGGTCCCCCTCTCTCATGCTGACTGTGACCTGAGTCAAGGTCAGAAATTACAGGTGAGCCTGATGCATGGCCCACCTGTGCCCAGTGAACACCTGTCCGGTGTGCGGAAGTGACAGGAGGGCCAAGGGGCCAAATGCAAGGTTCCACCTGCTCCCTCGCCCCCCTCCGGTGACACCCGACGTGGCAGGGTCTCCGCCGACAGCGACGGGGGCGGCCTCATGCCCGCTGGGGAGGGGTGGCCGCCCTGGGCCCCACCAGTCCTCATCAGGCCCCACCCGCTCCCACGTCAGGAGGGGCGCCGGGAGCCTCCCCACAGCCTCCTGATGTCGGGCGATTTCCCTCGACGTTTCTCGTAGTTCTTGTACGTCCTCAGAATGCACGTGTAGCTTCATTTCTGAGCTGTATTTGCACCAGGTCTAGAATGCTAGGGGATTGTTTGGTTTGGTTTGGTTTTTTGGTGTGTTTGGTTCCAAGGAGGCGGGGGGGCGGACCTGCTTGCTGTTGTGTTTGTGCGTTAGAGATGACGCTGTCTTCTTGTTTGTGTGTTTCCAACAGCAGAGCTGCCGGCGTCCTTCTCCCCGCGGGTCTGACAGCACACGCTGCATTTTACAGGCTTCTCCCAGACCTTCCCTCCCTTTGTCACCGGTGGTGAGCCACTCGGACAGGACGCGCGTCCAGTCACTGAGCCCCTTGGATCTGTACTTTCACACTTCCCACCCGATTTGGGAAGTGTTTGGCCGTGACTTATCCAGCACCTTCTCGCTGTGCCTCCCTGCCGCCCCCGGGGGCCTCGGGTTCCACGCGGGCCTGACGGTCCCCTCGCTGCGGCTCAGGCTTCCCTGCCCGTCGGCATCGGTGATCGTTGTTGGACTCCACACGCTGTGAATTTCACTTTGTTGAGTCCTGGATATGTCTGCATTCCTACAAATACTCTTAAGCTTCGATCGGTTCAGATACTGGAAAGAGTCCGAGTCTTTTGGTTTTAGTAGTGTTCATCACGACCAGAGCCATGCTCGGTCTGGGGCTATTCTTCCCGCCTCCCCAGGCAAGGCCTTTCCGGGTCTGCTGCCCCATTCTTCACGGACCCTGAGCCTTTCCAGACGGCTCGATGGAACAGCGGGGAGGACCAGGTGCTGTTCCTTCTAAGCCTTCCAGGTGCTTCTCCCTGTGGCCCTGGGGAGTTTCTTCACAATCCCATCTTCAGTGGAACAAAGGGGTGCCCCCTCCCCGCAGATCTCCAGCCTTCTCTCGGACGCCCCTCTGTCCCTCCAACAACTTCTGCTCCAGACACCTGGTCCACCTGAATTCTCTGCTTTGTCTCCACTAGGGAGTCTGCAGGCTCCGCCTGGGCCCCCTTCCCGCACCTTCTCAGGCAAACTCTCCCAGGCCGACGGCTGGGACCATCACCGGCTCCCCTCTGCCGTTCCTGCCTCTCACAGAGCACTCAGCTGGGCTGCCTGCTCTCCAGTATCTTAAAAACACCGTTTCGTGGATTTTGCCAGTTTGTTTTGTTGTTTCAGGCAAGAGGTAAACCCATGTCTACTATTCTGCTTTGGCCAAAAACAGAATCCTGCTCATCCTCGCTACTTTCTAATCTTTGATTTGTTATAAGATTTTAGAAATCTGTTTAATGCACCTTGTTTTCGCTGTCTTGTGTGAAAGGGTCATTTCCCCTAAGTGTTTTTGATTTTATGCATTATGTCAAATAGTTGCTTTAAATTCCATGTATAAAGGTTAAAAAAAAAAGAAATCTCAATTGGAGTAAAAGAGAGAGAGATAGACAGACACATAAAGGTGGGTAGACCTAAATGAAATGACAGGAAGACATACCCATAAAGTATAACAAAAATACACAACCAAATCAATGCGATACTAAGCATGGGGATCCTGAGGAAACATTTCTGCAGACGGATCCTCTGCCATCGCCAAAGGGAGGAAGACTGATGTCCCTCTGACCCCAGAAGCCTCCCCCAGCTCTGGTGCATGTCACCTCTGCTCGTGCATCCCCGGTGGAAGCAGGTGGCGCAGCCCTGCACACGTTCAAGGGGGCAGACTCACAACCGAACCAGGTGCCGGAGTAAGAGGAACCAGAAACCCTGGTGAGCACCCCGGATGCCCGTCAGCGCAGCTGTGAAATCTAGAACCTGGCCGAGGCTGTGCTTACAGCAGACCCACCGTGAGTCCCTGCCTGGAGGTGGCGCACATCACCATCTGTCACAGAACCGGAGTGCCCAGGCACAGGACCATGGCTGAAGGGAAGGGGGCATCCGTGCATCAGAGGCACGAAGCCTCGTGGTCCAACAGTGTCCACGGTGTGGTGGCAGGTGACAAGGGGACCCCAGGTCCTCCCTGAAACAATGTCTGCGTTAGAGACGTTCCTGATGTGTGCTTCTGGCCTCGAACACAGGACGGGTGTTTTCGAGGCATAGTTCTTACATGTGCTCTTGCCGGCTACACCCACCGGACACCTCCTGGAACGAAGATCTGAATGTCCCCTGACGCAAGAGATAATGTCACCGACAGTCATCCCCTCCCCTGGGAACCAAGGCCTTTCTGCACAGCCGGGTGCATTTTAAAGGCTTCTCCTTCCTTCCAGAAGCTCGGAAGCCCCTTGCACAGCGGTGTCGAGTCCAGAAAGTGGGTTTGGAGTTGAACCAGCGCCAAGTACAATAGAGTTAGCACGCTGGGTTTGAACCTCCCGTACCTCCTGCCTGGCGACCTGGTGCAAATAAGCTCATCTGTCCAAGCTTGAAAGACAACATCTGCCCTTCAGAAGCGCTGATGCATTGGGGGTGGGGAGGTGCATACCTGGTGGTCACGGTGCTTCAAACAGAAACACGTCTACCCCAGGGTCTGGGCTCCATCCACAGCACAACTCGAGCCTTCACGGCACATCTCAGCATTTATAATGATTTGTCTCGGGACCTACTCAGAGTAGGAGCTTTTGATTTTCAGTATATGTATTCCAGCCCTGAATGGGGCAGAGGCAAAGGCTAACAAAATTTGAAATGGCCTGGGGGCGCCTGGGTGGCTCAGTCGGTTGAGCGTCAGACTTGTGGTTTCGGCTCAGGTCGTGAGATCGAGCCCCACGTCGGGCCCCTCGTTCAGTGGGGAGGCTGCTTCAAGTCCTCTCTCTCTTTCTCCCCCTGCCCCTCCTCCTGCTCTCTCTAAAAAAATTTTTTGAAATGGTATTAACAGAAAAACTTGTCAAGAAGCATTTCAAAAATGGAATCTGAATGCCTTCATGAAAATCCAAATGTTCAAAATAACCACTGGTGAAAATTAGTGTTCAAAAGTGCCTAAAGATTACCCATGGGGGTGGAAAGCTTTATCGTGGAAACCAAGCAACGTCAAATGAAGGCAAGCCATCACCGTCTCTAGGGCTTTTGCTCCCAGATCAGATCTTGTTTTTTCCCTGAGAATGAGTCAAACACACAATGCTGTGACAAGCAGAATAACTCAGTGTTTTTCCCACCGCTGTGTGTTGAGTCATTACTGGCAGGCAGTACCTAGTTCTTTTGCAAGAAATATCCCTATTTCCATCGAGGAAAATTAACTTCTGACAAGGTTTCAATTAATACTTAAACCAAGAAGCATTTTCCTACTAGCCCACCTCTTCTCAATTAGCTCCGCTTGCCTGACTCGGCCATTCTTGGTCTCTGTCTCCGAGGGGACGGCTACTCTGTGCTTCCTGATGGGGACGTGAAATGCCATACTCCAGGTAAGCATTTACTCCTGGTGCTATCTCAGAAGCTGAACTGAACATCCATAACCGTCTGGTGCAAGATGGTTGCTCACACGTTACAGGTGAACGAACAGAACAGGCCTCTGACCTTGGCAGCCCCGCAGGATGCCCAGCAGGTGCACAGCTGGGGTCCACGCTCACCTGTGCTTGATCGCGCCCCCTTTCTGTTCACAAGTGACTCCCTTGTGATGAAGAAGCATGCGCCTATTTCTTGCTATGGCTTGGGGTGTGTCCCCCCAAATTCACATCTTGACACCCTAACCCCTGGAACCTCAGAATGTGACCTCGTTTGGATAGAGGGTCGTGAAAGAGGTGATTGTGGTAAAATGAGGTCATTGGGGTGAGCCCTAGCTCATAGGGCTGGCGTCCCTATAGGAAGAGGGGGTCGGGACAAAAACATGCACGGAGGGACAGCCCTGTGTGCATCTGGGCCATGGTCAACCACAGCCTTGCCTGTCTCAGAGAAGAGAAAATGTAGGTACCATGTTCCCTGGCAAGGGTGTGATCGCCTGAGGACAAGTGAGCCCTGCCCTCTGCATCCCTAAATCTCGGGTAGGTCCTGGACAACAGTTAGCGGAGACTGCTTGGGGTGAGTTCACACCGTGGGGTATTGGAAGAGTCTCCGAAGACCCACTCTCCAGTGACAGCCTCGGGCCCCGTGGGAGGACGGAGGTCCGTCTGGCTCTCGGGACACAGACTTCCAGTCCCTGTTCTCGGGGCATGTCCCCCTCAGCCTTGGCGTCCCGCTGTGCGGTTAAGGGTTCCTTGGCCGGCTTTGATGAATTTGTTTGTTTTTACATTTGTTTAGGGATGATAAGCTTCTCCTTTATGCCCTTCCGTCTGATTTCCTGAGTTATTTTTAACCCTGGATTACAGTCTTGGAAATTCCTTGAGAAATAGCTCTTAGGAAACCTGGCTCCAGTTATTTCTATTTAGAATTCTATTGACAGCTGTAATCCCCACGATTGTGCTCAAAAATGCATTGTACAACAAGAAATATTCCATGTGACACGGTCGTGTCAAGGAATGCAGTGCTCTGTGATTCTCTGCGCCTTCCGTTTGGTCTCCACATTACTCAGTGGTGTTCCCCACTCTCCCCCCCAAGCAGCTGAAAAGTGTCAGGACATAGTTTTACTCAAGAAAGTAGTTTTGCAATTCCAGGAATCCCCAAACATCCTGCGTCCACACACTAGACGGGCTCAGCCCCCAGATCCTGAGTCCCCGCATTCCTGGTCCCTGGCTGACTACGTTGGGTCCAGAAGGGTGAATTGAGTCTGAATCAACAGGAAAGGGGACAAACAGGGGAGGGAGGGACATGGCTGGGAGGGGGTGTCGGCTAGGCTCTCGGGTGGTCCCGATGAGGAGATGGAGAGCATGGGAGGATGTGGAAAGGAGGTGAGCACAGAGAGAAGACAGAGGGACAGGTGAGGCTGTGCTGTGCTCACGGCATGGCCCCTCAGGACAGAGATACCCGAATGGGATGTGGCCACAGAATAGCAGCGTGTGTCCAGGGAGGGCAATGAGCCCCTTTTGAGCCGTCATGCGATGTCCCCATGGAAATGCCCTGCAGGCAGATGGAAGTTAGTTTGGGTGACCGCGAGAAGACAGTGGAAATCGAAGCCAAGACAGGGGCCCCGGTGACCGTCCATCTGGGCCAGGAGAGAACACCACAGGCTGGACGGCCTACAGTCAACAGAGGTAGACTTCCCACTGTTCTGGAGGCTGGAGGCTGGAGACCGGGTGCCGGCAGATTTGGCGTCTGACTTTCCACCATGTCCTCATGGGTAAAGGGGCAAGGGGCCAGGGGGTGTTTTCTTGGAAGGACACCAACCCCCTCTCTACCCACGTGACGTCATCACCTCCAAGACCCACCTCCAACCACCACCACCTTGGAGTTCCGACTCCCACACACAGTTTGGGGGACACAAACAGTCCGTCTATAGCCATAACCTAGAGAGAATGTCCAATGTGGAAAGGGAAGACATCCAAAGCTAGAAATTTGAGGACAGTGCTGTTGGTGGGGCCAACGGAGGGGACAAGGGATGAAGGAGGAGGACTGAGAAGAACCAGGGTCTCCCACGCCGAAGCACATGAGTGTTTCCTAGAGGAAAGGGCATCAGAGAGTAAAATGGCCCCAGGGAGTCACACATGACAAAGACAAGAAGACATGGGAAAACCAGAACAACCTCTGTCACCCTCCGCTCGCGTGGCTGTGGGACCAGGTGCGGGCCTCACTTTGTTGGGGACCCAGGAGCAAGTGGCTGAGAAGAGGTAGCGCACGTTGGCTATGCTCTTGGGGTGGGGGGGTGTAGGTTGAGGTGGGAGCAGGTCGGAAAGTCGGGCGCCCAGTGCAGGGAGCCCGCAGGAAGCAGGGAGATCTCTGTGTACCTGAGACCCTCTGGCCAGAGCTAACAACGCCCCCCACCTGGGTCCCCAAGTGGGGACATTTTCTCCCTCTCTGGTAAGGTCTCGGGACGAACGCTCACCGAGGACGTGAGCGAGGGCCCGCCTGGCCAGTGCTGACACCAGCCAGCCCACGGGCCCCACCGCCTGGTTCCCAGGACAAGTCCCCACCCGGATGACGGGTGGTAAACCAGAGCTGAGATACAAAGTGTAGAGTGCCACACGTCTGTTAATAATCACTTCCTGTCCAGAGCCAAGAAAGTATTTCTCACCATGATATTTTCAATGCCAAAGAACCATAATATTTTTATGATAAAATATGAAAAGAGAACCATGGTATTTTTAATGCCAAAATCTGAAGGACTTTTCACTGTGCTCTGTGCCAAGGAAGTGGGTCTGAGTAACCAAGGCCACCCTAGCCTGGGACGAAAGCGTGTCTGTCTTCAGGGCTATAGCACCTGGAAAATTACTTTCTTCTCTTTACCAGCAAGGGGAGTAGCAGAAAACTTTCATGCCTTTTTGAGACTTCTTAATTAGTAGTTATTAAGAATAATTATTTCCATATATTTGGCAGTAATTGTGTTTTTATGTTACATATACTTATAAAATTTTGAAATTCCAGATTACGTTATCTGTGATGTAACAAGTACACAAAAATTACTCAAAATCCTAACACCAGGGAAACACGTCTTTAACATTGTGTATGTTACTTTCCAGATGTTGCTACAAAAAATAGGTGAAAACAGAAAGTGAAGAGATTCGTATACAAAATTATTTCAGAGATGCCTAGCATTTTACTGCTTGGGTGTGCCGTACGGCATTCTAACAATGCTCTGCTGCTGGAGTTTAGGTGGGATCTGGTTTGTTACTACCTTCGGCCACACTGGGAACAATCGTATGCATATGTATATCACATCTGTGCCATGTTTCGTCAAATCTTCTTAATGAGAGTTCTCTTATCCATCCCAAAGAGTCTCACGTCCACATTGACCCACACCCATGGCAGGAAGAAAGAGATAAGGAAACACTCCGGAGGGACCCGAGCAGCGCGCACACGGCTGCCCTCTGTCTGAGGGGGCAGAACCAGGGCTGCTGACCATAGCAGTCGCCGGGTAACACGGGGCAGGACAGATCCCGGGTTTCCCATCTCCCCAGGGAACACAAAGACAGGCCAAGTAGGAGTGTGAAGAGGCTGCCTGGTCTGCCCGTGGGGAAGGGTCAGGAAGTCTTGAGACTGCAGGTCAGACCACAGGACAGGTGTCTGGGGCGGGGGGGGGATGGTGGGTTCCTCCTCCTCCTAACGGGGCCAACAGCACACAGGTGGAGGTGCTATTAGGGCTGCATGCGTTCATCTCCACGCCCCCACCCCAAAACCCAGACAGGAATAAGTAGCTGCCAGACACCTTATACTCAGGTGCCCACCACCCTCCCAGACCCACACATGCACCCAGACTGGCCCCCCCCAGCACCGTGCACCGTGGGACTCTCCCCCGACCTCTCCTTGCTGCCATCTGTACACAGAGGGTAGGCAGGGCCAGTGACCACGTCCCTAAAGTCACACAGCGGGAGGGCCAAGCATTGAGACGCATGCGCACACAATGACTAACCCCCTCCAGGGCACACAGCGTGAGCATCTAGTCTCCCCCGCACCTGTGGGTCGGCCGGGCAGCTCGGCTGGTCTGCACTGGGTGTGGGGGGCTCACTCAGGGCTCACCCACGAGTTGCCTGGAGCTCGGCCGCGTGGCCTTGCTGATCGTGGCTGGGCTTTCACGCGTGTCTGGGACTCCCAGCTAGGAGAGCTGGGAGAAGCAAAGAAGCAAGGAGGGAAGCACACTCTTGATGCCCAGAGCACAGAAGCCGCACACCATCGCTCCTGGATTCTGTTGTCCATATTCACCAAGTGGGGACATCTGCTCCCTCTCTGGGTAGAAGGGACTCCACGGTCACGGTGCAAACAATTTGGATGCAGGGAAGCGTGGAAATCAGCAGCCATTTTTGCCATCAGTGGCTCTCCCCGTGACGCTTACCTGGGCTGGCCCGCCGGAGGAAAAGCCCGCCGTGTGCCCCTGGCCCACGAGAGAAGTCCACACGCCACCAACCACCACACACACGGGACTTCCACACGTGCGGAAGGACTTCCCGCCCAGCCCAGCCCGGATCGGAAGAATGTGTGATGTGTGAATCAGCAACACACACAGGAAGCAAGCATCCAGGGCAGGGGTCCAGCCCTAAACCTGTCCTTCGTGGTACCTGTGGAATGGGTTAACAAATGAACGAACACAGCAATCAGCGTGAATAATTCCAGGTCAAGTTCCAAGATGCTGAATTATTGTTCTGGTTTGTCACGATTTCCGCCAGGATATAAGGGCTCTGTGGTCTGTTGCGTTCTGGCCTGAGTACCTAGAACCGTGACAACCACTCAGCAAATATTTGCATTTATGTTCTAGGTTTCCAGTTGGGAAATTCTCTCAAAACACATTCGCTTGAATTACGTTGAATCAAGATAGATTCATATTAAATTTCCCACTCCTATAGATAGGCGAGGGGACGCACGGTGGCGTGCATAAGGAACCCACCCCAAGGCTCCTGAACCCCCAAGCTCCCAGCACCACCAACACCGCGCAGGCCACCCCACTGAGCACAGAGCGGTACGTGTACTCGGACAAAACCCAGCTGAGCTGGTGAAGCGCACGTCGTGGCCGTGTGATTCACCCCTGCAAAATCAAATCTTTTGGTGGGAATCACAGGAATTTAGAGGCTCAACCAAAAATGTTAATTGTGATTATGAAAAAGCATGGCATTTACTTCCTCAACATCATACATGATGAACCATCTGCATTTTATATACTAAGAAGTAGACACAGAAGATATTACCTATATATAGCCGATGAATGTCTTCATTTCCAGTTGATTATTTACTAAGAAACATTCCTTGAATCCATGTATTAGAAGAGGGAGAAAAATCCAGAAAGATATCTGAAGGACTTAGTACTTCTATACTTGGTATTACCGAAGACACGTAAATATTCGATGACTGACAACGTCGTTATGGCATGTGGATCATAGCAAAAATTGGCGTCAGGTCACCGTTCCTAGTCCCCAAAGAGTAGTAACTGACCATCAGTCCTACTTATTGGCAATGTAGAAAAAATAAAAAGATCTAAAAATAAAAAGACACCAATAGTTTTTCTAGCTTCTGACCTCACGTATAGCAATAAAAATTGTTTTCAACCCACACCATGAAAATGTCCAAATTTCTTTCACTGCCAAACACACACACACACACACACACACACACAAGGCAAAGAGAGTTAAAATGTATAAAATTATATGAACCCATGAATGAGCTATGCAAAGAACAGTATTTTCCTTGTACAAGAGGCTCACATGATTTACTTCAACTTTACAATAAACATGAATTTTCAGAAATATGGTTTCACAATAATTAAAGTCCATATCTGAGAAAAAGTAGTGGTATATCCATAGTAGAAGGAAATAGTTTTACAATTTCAGCATTTCAGGAGCTTGGAGACCCCCCCGCCGGGTCCCTGCCCCCTCACTCCACCTTTCCCTTAATGAGACCTTAAGTCAGGGCACCTGGGTGGCTCAGTTGGTTAAGTGTCTGCTTTGGCTCAGGGCATGATCTCAGGGTCCTGGGATCAAGTCCCGCATCGGGCTCCCTGCTCAGCGGGGAGCCTGCTTCTCCCTCTCCCTCTGCTCCACCCCCACTGCTTGTGCTCGCTTTCCCTCAAATAAATAAATAAAATCTTTTTTTTAAAATGAGCCTGTGAGCCCCAGACACGAGTGAACGTGCCCACAGTCACACACCTCCAAGATAACTAAGTTCTCACACCCATGACTCCGGCACTTTCTACGTATCTAGTGGATTTCATTTCAGAGAATCATAGATATTGAAGAGCTCAGTTAGAGGCTGTCCAGTTAAACATCTTTATTTTTTATCCACAAAGACAGCTAACCCGTCCAAAATGAAGACCACATGCTTAGGAACGGATGGATCCTGAATCCAGGTGTTGCAAGGGCCCTCCCCTCTCTTTTTAATCTTATTAAATTCTGAGTACAATTCTGCTTCCCAGGCCATTTTTTAAAAAGCCGCATGATGTTCTGAGACTACAGAGCAGGGCCAATATCTTCAAGAGTCGTTGCAAAGTCATAAAAACACCATTCTGAAATAACAGTGAGACATCAGTTCCGTGCCATCCCGCACCTGCGCACACCTGTGAGCCAGGGCACGGGAGCCACACCGGGCCGCAGGAAGGGACTGGAGATAGTCCAGAGGCTGCACGCCCCGCCTGCCACGGGGGTGGAGAGGTCCCGGGCGCCCTGCCGTTGACACGCTGGTGCAAGCAGCATCCAGCCGGGAAAAGACCAACGTCCGCAGAAACAACCTCACGGGCAGCAGAATTTCCCTTCAGGAATGGAGAAGCTCTCACCCAGGTTTTGTCAAACGGTTCATTAAAAAATACACCTCGCAAGGTCGAAAGGGAAGCGCGGCAGCCAGATCCGCCCTCCTGCAGAGAACGCACCCGGTGGTGTTGGCCTCACACCCGAACGTGGACGTGCGGAGTCCAGGTGCACGAGCGATACATGGGAGCTTTCGGCACCAGAGCGTGGGGGCCACACCTCCAGGCGGGACCGGGGACGCGCAGGGGTGCGGGGCTCCGGGCCGGTGACACAGGCCAGGGGCCCACACCAACACCTGCTCCTTGAGGTCTGGCCGGCCGCGTCACCGTGCTCAGCCCGGGAAGAACCCATAACTTACCCTCCGGAGCGTTCAGCCAGGCTCCAGGCGGGTCAGTGTGGCTTCCCCGAGTGAAGAACGAGCGGAGCACCAGGACCCCTGTGGCCCGCGGAAACGGAGTCCTTTACCAGCGTAACCCCTTCTGCCCGCCGCTAGTCCGGGTCAGCATGGCCCAGAGCTCATGATCTCTCCTGGGCTCAGACTCTCAGCCCAGCACTCCGGCCTTGCCCTGTGTCCTTAGCTTTTCACACATATCTCGACAACAGAAATAACGAATCGTAAGAGGAAACTCTAAAACATCCTTTTGATCTAAATTGCTTTCCTCGTGGCTGACTGTTGAGGACGTGCTGGGTTCTTGGTTCCAGTAAGTGTGCAGCACGCCGGGCATTCTGATGTTCTCATCATCTACAGAGAGAAACGGCAACCAGGCCCCTGGAGTCGGGGCGATCCACACGACAAATACGGTGGAATACTACAGTGTCGTGGTCACAGAAGCATATCCCATTCCTATTTCCTTCTTCGCCCCTTTTGATGTTCAGGTGAGAAGGTGATAAAATTTTTTCCGCAAGGAAGCATTTTTCTAGCAGAGTGCAAGACACAAAAGAGGCAATTCTCAAAGTCAACAAATACGGGATGCCTCTTCCCGCCCTCCAGAGGCAAACATTCTCCAAGTTGTGGAGGAAGAAAGACACGAGGAGGCCCAGGAAGCTTAGTTATCTTGGCATTCCTGACGTGGGGGCTGAGGCCAGGTCCACGCCAAGGCAGGTCTGGGATGAGAAAGAATAAGCCGGGCAGGTCTGGGGGGTCCGAGGACAGAGGCCCTAGCCCAGCCCGGAGCCAGACGCTCAGAAGGGTCAGAGACTACCTCAAAGAATGTCTTAGAGTTGCAGACTGTTGCAGACATGTAAACAGATTCCGGTCTGCTCCAAGTCAGCATGGGAATAGAAAGAAGCTCAGCCAGGTCCAGGAGGTAGGAAGTGAAGATGAGCCAAGGGTCCAGGATGCCAAAGGACAGGGTCATGGCTGTGCATCGATGATGAAGCAACGGGCAGAATCAGACTGTCCCAGTGGCCACCCACCCACATAACCACGACTAGAATCACAGATCCTTAGGCTGAGGGGATGCTGAGTTGTCAACACTGTTTCAGAAATTAAAGGACTCTAGACAGAAATTGTGTTCAAGGTACAAGTCTTGCACACCAGAATTTGCAGGTTGAAATTCTCAGATCCGGCAAAAGCAGACACGTTTCTTCAAGTATCGGGATAGCAGACGAGCAGTTTTGTTTTCGTCTGAGTTCATAAGCACGCGGCGGCGAAAAATCAAGGAGCAGAGGACAGGGCTCAGCTGGGTTGGGAGAGCAGGCCCTGGGCAGATGTGGGCTCCTGATCCTTTGTCCTGTTGCTCTTCTGATGCTCGTTCAACTTTCCATTCCGATGTCAGCAGGCAGAAATCGAGTGTGCCTTTCTCTTCGATGACCAGGGTTTAGACGGACTTAAAAAGCCAGGGGCACACCAACATGGTCTCAATAACATAGCAGTGGATTACAGGCTACTTACCTCGGGTATCCTCGCCCAGATGTCATGGGGCGCCTTCCAACAAGAGAATGACAACGCATGATAAGGCAAGAGAAAACACTTGTTTTATTTTTTAGAGAGGGGGAGGGGCAGATGGAGAGAGAGAATCTTAAGCAGGTTCCACACCCAGCGTGGAGCCCGACGCGGGGCTCGATCTCACGACCCTGAGATCACGACCTGAGCTGAAATCAAGAGTCGGATGCTTAACTGACTGAGCCACCAGGCACCACAGAGAAAATACTCAGAAGAGACATCGCTGTGCAATCAGACTCGTAGGACCCAGATCTGAGAATGATCAGACAGGGAGCGAAGAAGAGCTGTGAGGGACACAGTTAAGGGCTCTCATGGAAAAGTAGACAACTTGCAACAGATGAGTAACAGAAGCAGAGAGATGGAAACTTTAAAAAAGAACCAGAGGCAATTGCTAGAAATCAAAAACACCGTAACAAATTAAGAATGCTTTTGATGGGCTCATCAGGACCATGGGCACAGCCGAAACTTGGCGATCTTTAAGACGGCCCCATGGAAGTTTCCTAAACAAAACTGCAAACAGGAAAAAAAAAAGAAAAAACAGAACATTCAGGAATTGTGTGACAATTTCAAAAAGGTATGACATATGCATAATTGAGATACCGGAGGGAGAAAGAGGGAAAAATGGATCAGAAGACAATTTGAAGGAATGAGGACAGAGAATTTACCAAAATTAATGACACACTGCCGACCCCAGATCAGGGACCCTCAGAGGGCAACAAGCAGGACAAATACCAAAGAGCCTACAGCTAAACGTTTCCTATTCAAACTGCAGAAAACCAAAGATGAGAGCAAATCTTGAAAGAAACCCGTGGGAGACAGCTTCGTCACAGAGGAACAAGGAGAGTTTCAGGGGCCCTTCTTTCCAGAAGCCACGTAAACAAGAGGAGGCTAAAGTAAAATGGTTTAAATATTGAAAGGGAGAAACACCAACCTATAGAATGCGAGGTTGGTGAAATCCTTCCAAAGACGAGCAGAAATAAAGACAAATGAGGGATGGGATATGCTGTTTTCTAGAACAAACTGTAAGTATCCCTCCTATGCAGGGTACTCGGTGCAGAATCTGGAATGCACGCGTTTCCTCTTTGACAGCCAGAAGGAGGGGTCGTGCAAAGGTGGGACCTGGCTTCTGACGTCCGCGTCCAACAAGGCACAGACCGAGAGTCTGACCAGGAGGAGCAGCCGCTCTGGTGGTGTTTCCATGAACAATGCGCTTACTTTGGGCTGTTGAAGGAGAAGTGAGTCAAGCATGGCCGCTCTCCTGGCCGCTCTGTGCATATGAATGGCCTCCAATGAGGCATCCGGGACTAAGATCCGGGCGTTTTATTCTCCCTTTGGATTAGGTGGGTCTTCCTTGGAATCCAGGGCCGTAAAGCAATGTGCTTCCCCTTTGCATTGCCTACAACCTTTCAGACGTCACAGCTAAAAACCCAAAGGTCCTAGGGACTCCAGCCACAATGACAAAATCACTAGACAAAAATCAGGAAGACTTCCTTGCCCCCAAAAAGAGAGAGTTTATTTTCTTTAAGACTGTATTTATTTGAGAGAGAGAGCGTGAGAGAAAGAGATCACAGTAGGGGCCGAGGGAGAGGGAGAAGCAGACTCCCTGCCGAGTAGGGAGCCCGACGCAGGGCTCAATACCAGGACCCTGGGATCGTGACCTGAGCCCAAGGCAGAGCCCACTGAGCCACCCAGGCGCTCAAAAAAGAGATAGTTTAAAATAGAATTGTAACATAACAAAAATGGATTCACGTAGCCATGTCACGTAGGTCTGTGAGGGAAGACCTCAGCAGTCCCGAAACCCCTGGGGGCACACAAGGGCCCCTTTCGCGTCCCCAGGCATCTGGGGGCGTGGTTGCTCCCTACCTTCTGATGTTTCTCGGCCATTCTCCAAACTCTTAAAGAACATTCAGGCCCTTTGCCTTGCTCCCCTCAGATGTCCTTAGAAAGCGTCTTGAGCTATGATCACCCTTTACGTACCTGGGTCCCTAACGGAGCCCTGAGTTCGGGAATCCTGCAGGGTACGAGTTCGCCAGGCTGCCGTAACAAAGGGCCACAGACGGGGTGGCCCAGGCAAAGGATGCTCATGGTCTCAGGGCTCTGGAATCTG
Organism: Halichoerus grypus; assembly: GCF_964656455.1. Lineage (NCBI taxonomy): Eukaryota > Metazoa > Chordata > Mammalia > Carnivora > Phocidae > Halichoerus > Halichoerus grypus. The sequence goes on from NC_135723.1 coordinate 1,831,863, forward strand.
GAAATCTGAAACCAGGCAAGGCCTCATTCCCTGGGGCACCATGGGGGGAAGAGTTCTAGGCCTCTCTCCTCGGCTTGTGCCTAGCCCTCATCCGCTGGGTTGCTTCACATTGCCTTCTTCTTAAGGATTTTATAAGGATGTGCAGTCCTATTGGATTAGGGCCCACCTGATGACCACATCTTAACTCCCTCCACAAGCCCGTCTGCTACTCTCTGTTAGAACCAGTGACAGTTGAGACTCCGTTTAACTTTGCAGACACAAACCTACTCAGCCACACACAACTGAGACGTGTAACTTTAGGTAGACTCTGGAATGAAAACTGGTAGAGCCCCGAAGTTCCCATTGGAAATCCCTGTTTCCGCACCACCTCTCGGTCAGCCTGGTGCTGGGGGCACGTCCCAGCTGCTCATGCTGCAGGGACTCAGGAGGGAAGTTATGGGGGGCTGTGTCGATGGGGTGCCTCCGTCCCAGACTTGCAGGACTGCCTGCCTCACACACGACATTGTGAAATAGGACCGATTATGTCCATTTTCCTGGGTGAAGCCCAAAGCCCCCAGGGGAAGCAACCCTCCAGCTCCCGGAATGAAGGACTGGGTGCAGCGGGGTCCAGGAGGCCAGGATTTTGTGGGACCAGAACCAAGACCTCTGTCTCAACCAGACCCTCCTGTCTAGGACCCACCCCAGGCCCCGAGCGAGCAACACAGCAGGTGGAAGGACAAGGCTCAGAGCAGAAGGGTCCTCTCCCGCTTCCTGTTCTCAAACTTTCAGTGCCGGCTGTTTGGGGGGAGCCAAGCCCACCCCTTCTGCCAGGAGAAGCCCACTACTGCTGACAAGGACCGCACGTGAGTGAGGACGGACCCCGGGTGCTCTCCCGTCCTGGCAGTCTGCAGTGAAGGCCCATGCTGCACACAGGAAGAAAATCTCTGTGCATTTTGAACGTGGAACGGAGAGGCCTGGTCTCAGTGGCTGAAATGACCCCTCACTGGAGTTCCCGTGTTCTGCACGACAACCACACAGAGCCACAAATGCATGAAGGGGTGAGGAGTGGACACCAGGGGGCCAGTGCGTGGCGTGGATTTGGGCAATTATTTTTTAAAGATTTTATTTATTTATTTGACAGAGAGAGAGACAGCGAGAGCAGGAACACAAGCAGGGGGAGCGGGAGAGGGAGAAGCAGGCTTCCCACTGAGCAGGGAGCCCGATACGGGACTCCATCCCAGGACCCTGGGATCATGACCTGAGCAGAAGGCAGACGATTAACGACTGAGCCACCCAGGTGCCCTGATTTGGATGATTTTAGTTAAGAGGTTAGCCCTGGCATCAGTGGTAATACCCAAGAAGGAGGGCATCTGATTGTCTGTGGGAAACTTCTGCTCTTTCTTTCTGGGGGTGTGGGGGGTCAGGGAGAGCCCTTTCTGGGGTTGGGGACCCTGTCTCCCAGCATGGAGGCCCGGCCCAGCCCCGAGCAGCCTTGTTGAAATGGGCAGGCTTTCGACACCTCCTCCAGGCAGACACTCCCAGAATTCGCCCACCGCACTCGGGCCTCCAGGAGGGGTGCCCCCCGACCAGGTGCAGACCCCAGGACATATAAACTCTGTGGGGAGAAATGGAGGAGGGGAACGGAGCATCCTGCCCCTCGCCGGGGAAATCGGCATTCCCCGTGGATTTTGCACAATCACAAACTCTGCCAAGACAGGGGGTCTTGGGCCGGAGGCCACTGTGCCCCCAGAGCCAGACTGCGGGCAGCCCAGGAGCCGGTGGAGAGAGGGAAGGGGCACTGTGTCCACAGGGGAGCCCACCGAGGCCTCTCAGCTTCTCCTCTTCCGGCAGCGAGAACCAGCAGAAAGCCACCTGTCCCCGACCCTGTCCCTTCACACTTGTGACCCAGTCGAGCTGTCACAGGAACTGAGTCCACAGTGCCTTTGTATTTTCCAGGAAAACGACAAGCTACAAATCCGGGTGGACCAGGGGAGGCCATGCCTGAGAGAGCCTTACTTCAATTTTCCCGACACGCTGACATCCGAGGGCATCATGTTCGTGTTGCGCAAACTGAGGAGAAAGCCGCATCTGATGTCCAGAGACACAGCATTTCCTCTTCCTCAGATAAGTCGACTTTAGGGACAACAGCTCGCATTTCTTAACCTGGGTTTTCTACTCTCTCCTTCTAGGGGAGCGAGAGGGGCCGGCCCACGCGATTCGCGGTCCGAGACCGCCATCTGCTGGACGCAGCCTGGCCAGCGCTGAATGGTGTCCGTCCCGCTTCATCTAGAATTCTAAGCCACCAGCAATGGAAAACAGCCCAAACAAGTCTATTTCATGCTGGGTTTAGACAGATACACGAGGCTCAGCTGCTAGCTGGTGCCCGGCGGAAAGTTCCAGAAGCACCTGAGCTGTCTGCAGAGTGGCCCGACTGTGAGCAGGTGTCAGAATGCATTTCCAAGCTCTCCCCTGACTGTGGGGGCAGGAGGGCTGCAGGGGGATGCACTCCCAGGTGACCCCCAGCATGGCCCAGGAACGACAGAGGTCTCGTGACAGGGACAAGGCCTGGGGTCGGCCCATCCAAATTCCAGCCTTTCCCTGGGGTCCCGGACAAGCCGAACCCTCCAGACAAGGACAGAGACCCCATCCCGCCACCCGCCCCCTTCCCGACCACCACAGGACACACAGCCTGAGTTCCTCAGGGGACCCCGGGCTCACCCGGCCCCTGGGCCCACACTCCCACTCACGGGATGTCGAGATGCCGCGGACTCCACCAACTTCGGGGCAGAGGACAAACAGCCCCGTGGCCCCACAGTCACCTGCCACCGCTCGTCCCCAAGAAAACCGTCCCGGGTGCGGGCAGACATGCAGCTCAGTGCACATACATCCATCTGTTCGCAAGAGCAGGGGTCGGGGAAGGTGTTCTACAAAGGCCAGGGGTACACGGAGGCCCCGGGCTCTGCGGCAACGCCCCGGAGGCCAGCACTGCGGCAGGATGTGGCCCCCCGCCTGTCTTCACCCGCTGGTTCCGTGTGACCCACAAAATAAACCAGCAGCAGGTGTAAAACAGGACTGTGGTCCCAGGGGCTAAAGGTTCCCGCGTGTCGGATGCGTCGGCTGTAGCCAGGCGGCCCCACTGGGGACCCCTCCGGGCAGGTGGGTTCCAGCTATGGCAGAGGGCGTGGTCTGGGCATGCAGACAGGGACATCGGCCACAGGTCCCCGTCTTCGCTTTGGTTTGCACTCCCCAGGGTCCATCTGCCTTGTTCCACCAGTGAGGAGATTAAGGCTCAGGGAGGCTATAGGGCAGGACACGGAGCACCTGGGTGTCTGTCTGTCCTTTGGTGTATGTCCCCCTGAGACCCTCCTCCCGTCTGCATCCTTCCTGAGCTCAGGGGAGCCCCTCCGGCCTTCTTCACGGCCTTCACCTACCTCCAGGAGCCGCCTCCCACCTGCCGGGCCCTTTCTGCGGGAACCAGCTCAGCGCTCCCTGTCCCCTCCGTCTCCACTTCTCTCTCTCTCCCTTGCCATCTCTGTCTGTCCCACTCTCTCTCTCCCCCCTGTCTCTCTGTCTCTCTATCTCTCTATCTCTCCTTCTCTGTCTCTTCCCCTTTGTCTCTCTGTCTCTCCCTTCCTATCTCTCTCTCTCTCCATCTCTCTGTCTCTCTGTTTCTCCCTCCCTATCTTTCTGTCTCTGTCTCTGTCTCCCTGTCTCTCTATCTCTGTCTCTCTCTCCCTCCCTGTCTCTGTCTCTCCCTTTCTGTCTCTCTGTCGCTCCCCATGTCTCTCATCTCTCCCTTCCTGTCTCTGTCTCTGTCTCTCCTTCTCTGTCTCTCCCTTCCTGTCTCTCCCACCGTGGAGCACGTGCATGGTTTGGGAAAAGCGAATCCGGCATGTGTTAAAATCTGCCATCCGAGGACGGGCCCTTACCGAGCACACATTCAGGGAGAGCAGCGCGAGGCCCGCCCTGCGGGTGCTGGGATGTGACCCGAGGATGAACAGGATGGGCCGCGTGCTTCGTCTTCTGTCCCCTGGGAGCCCAGAGCCACGCGGCCGCACCAGAGCCCGGACGGGGGCCACGGCCTGGGAGTGACAGATGCCGGGAGGCGGGGGCAGGACGCCTTTTCTGCCCCGACCCAGTGCCCAGCGCAGCCAGGGGCCCGGCACCGCCTGGGGTCCCCGGGTGGGGGATGCCGCAGGAGTCGGGGGAGGGCTGGAGTGGGCTGAGGCCACCGGCGTCGCCCGGGGCGTCCTGCCCAGGCTGGGGGGGCTTCCCCCACTGTCCAGCTCCTAGCGCATCGGTGGCTCTGGGGCGGGGGGCTCAGACACACACCGCCGCCTGCCGACTGAAGACAAACACAGAGCCCGTGCCCCGCACGGACCAGGGGCCGTGCTCGCCTCCCGCCTCCCGGGGTCTTTCGGTGCCTGAAGACGCGGAGCCCACTCCCCAGGAGCACCTCGCCTCGGCCCCAACGCCCTCTGCCCACCCCTGTTCATCCGCTGCCCCTTCTCCGTAGCCACCCCTCAGACAGCGGCTCCTTCCTACACTGTCCCCTGCTGGGCCGGCCGCCGTCCGAACCGATCTTACCTGCCGTGTTGTTCATGCTCTGTCTCCCCTCCCGCCCCGGAACGCGAGTCCTGCACACGCAGGAGACTCTTCATCCACCACGGCAGCCCCAGCACCTGCAGTGGGACTCAGCCACCTGTTTTCGTTGAATTTAAGATGTGACCCTGACTTACACCTGCTACTATTCACTGACACCAAGCGGGTCATCAGAGAGCAGGCTGCCTTGTCTGAGGCTCGCAGAATGAGTCCAGGGGCTGGAACACCATGGCGACCGCAGCGCAGTGCCCTGGTCTGGGCATCCTCGGGCCACCTCACCGCAGGGCAGGTGAGGAGGAGGTCGAACCAGGCCACCTGCTGAGCCGGGCGTCGCCCCTCAGACCCACATCCCACCCTGTCCTCGGCCGTGGGGAGGACGTCTGCACGGTGCCAAGGAAGAACTTCCAACCTGGAGAAAATTCACAGCTCAGAGTTCACGGAGTTTGCTTAAAACTTCAGAACAGAAATCACAGGAACATAGGTCAAAACTGAGGATGATCCGGCATCTGGGAGGCTCAGTCGTTGAGAGTCTGCCTTCAGGTCATGGTCCCGGGGTCCTGGGATCGAGCCCTGCATCGGGCTCCCTGCTCCGCGGGAAGCCTGCTTCTCCCTCTCCCACTCCCCCTGCTTGTGTTCCCTCTCGCTGTCTCTCTCTCTGTCAAATAAATAAAGTCTTTAAAAAAAAAAAAGAATTGAAGATGATCCATGCTTTGAAGGTTAGATGGGGAGCAAATATAAATAGCCTAGAGTGGTCACCCTTGCCCGACCCCCTGCCCACCACCCACTGCCCACCGGCGTGTCAGTAACCCCAGGAACGAAACTAGAACCACGACCGTCAACCTGACCACACAGGAAGCTTCTCGCAGCACCAGGAGCCCACGAGGACGGGGGGCGTGGGGGTGCCTCCCCCTCTGACCGAGGGCCGCTGGGCCTGACCACGTGGGACATCACTGTGACGAAGTCCAGCGCAGCCGAGGCTGCACAGGCCACAGGGCACATCCCCTCCACTGGACACGCTGTGCGGCACGTGTGCTCCGAGGGGACGTGTGCGGAGGAAGGACGGAAACCTCCAGAACAAATGTAGTGAGCAGACGGTCATGCAGTCCTTGGACAGGACATTTTCAAGAGCAGTTGAGGACCTCTCCGTAGCCAACCAGGGCAATCACATGGCCACACACCAACTGACGCAGCAAAGGGCAGGAACTGCGGTGGCCTCATGGGGACGTCTCAAAAACGCCCCTTCCAGCAAAGAAGTGCATGGCACGGGAGGGGACGTGCGGGAGGTCTGCGGGTGGCCAGGCTGAGCAGGGCGTGCTGAGGGGCGCGGACGCGACGTGGCTGTCGGCAGACACACGGCCCACGGCCGGGACATCCAGGACCCAGGACGGTGGTGTTCGTGGGGAGGTGCACACGGAGACCTGGGGCTTTGCGTGGGGAATTCACGGGGTGACTTCTATTCGTCACGACCGTTGATGTCTGTAACAAACGTGTGGACGCTTACACACTGCTTTCCGGGTAGGACATAGCTCACCATTAAGGAGTTAAAAGATGAAGACAGTAGGAGTCCTTCATGACATGAGCCCCGTGTGCCATCCACGCAGCCATGGGACTCCCTGGCTGACCGTGCCCCCCACCCCCGTGCAGAAGGAGGAAGTGAGACCCAGCACCCAGTGCAGGAGGGTCTCTGAGCCCGGCCCTGCTTTGCACACAGACAGACAGACCATTTTCTTTAGGGCCCCATCTGCCATTTCTTACTTAGCACTTGCACTGCTGCCTTACCTTCGATATTTCTGGCACTCGGAACGTTTTCTGGCTGAAAGGCTGGGAGCTTTCAGAGAGCTGCGTGCACCTGATGCCCTCCACCGGACCCCCTGTCCACTGTCATCCTGTCTGGATGTCTCACGGAAGCGAAAGAGACCTGCTACTCCCTGCTGGTTCTCGGAAGGCCACCTGCCAAGGGAAGAAAGCAGCAGACACAAATCCTACAGATGGACGGGCAGCATCAGCCCAGGCCCTGCTGAGGGACGCAAGGGCAGGACCACCGCTCCAGAGCAGGTGCACCTAAGGGGGTGTGGGAAGGCCTCGGGCTCTTCCCAGTGGGTGCACCCTGGCCAAGGAGAATCCCACTGGGACCTGTTGTATGGGCTCTCAAACAGTGGCCACTGATCGCTTTCAGCACCTCATTTGTCTTCCGTCACCATCAACGCTCCCCTTCAGCACGGGGCCTTCCGGACCGGGTCTCAGAGCAAGCATTGACCCCTGTCCCCTGGCTCTGACTTCCCCGGGCCTGAGCTGCATCTCTGGGGCATCTGCCACGCGTCCTGGTCCACGGAGAGGCCTCGAAGCTCTGGCGTAGCTCACAACCCGACCAGGTTTCCTGGGGGCTTGTCGCAGTGACATGGGACAAACCCAATGGGGACACTCAGCACAGATGCTGGGGACACCGGGGTGCAGGGCGGGCAGGCCATCTGCATTTCCTCATCTTCTATGACCGTCCACGCTCACCCTGCCACGTCCCGCACATGGCCCCCCTGAGACATGCACCAGTGCAGAGGGGAAGGGCCCAGGCCCAGCTGCAGGGAAGGTGGCCGCCCCACAGCCTCGCTGCTGGTACAAGGCCCGTCGGCATTCCCGCCACCAGCGGAGACCCACGCAGGCCGCCGCATGCACCTGGTCCCCCCACCCGCTCCTCCAGGGTCGGCCGCAGGGACCGTCATGGATGCTTCCAGAAGGAGCTCCCGCAGCACCGTCCTTCATCGCGACCCAGCCCTGAGCCAAGCACGTCAAGCTGGGTGCAGCTTGCCCCGGAGACATGAGGTGTCTGGGTGAATCCGGGCAGGATCCAGCCTCCAGCTGCAGGGACACGCCCCACTGCGGGCCCTCCAGCTCTGCACCGTGTCCCTGGCCCACCTCCCCTTGCACGGGCCTTGGGGAAACACTCCCGCTCTAGAACCGTCTCAGACACGGCTGGGCCTTTAGCCAGGCTCTCCCCTCCGCTCAGATGTCCCATCCAGCAAACCTCAAGGCCTCCGGCCCCCCAGAACCTGAGCCGCCCCCTCCCCGAGGACCGTGAGGGCCTGTGCATCTGCCTTGGCGTCTCTCCTCGCCCGCTGCCACTGCTCCTTGAAGCCAGAGCCACCCCGCGGGACCGCACACGCCTGCGTCCCGTGTCCGTGCAGAGAAGGTGCTGAGTCCAGCAGGGAGCGTCCACGTGCACCAACCCAGGAGTGGCCTGACTTGGCCACCTCGGCATCCCCGGGGCCACGCAGACCGTCGCCGACTCCTGGACACACTGTCCACCCTGGGCTTTAGCAAACAAGCTGACCGCATGCAGACATCCCCGGAGGAGCATCCCCAGGCCCGGCTTCGGGCTCAACTGCCCTCGCGCAGGGCCTGACCCTCTGGCCTCATCAGGCGGTATGTTGGGCACATCCCGGGGCCTCCAACACACGACCCCTGATCCCATAAAGTCTCTCCATGCTTCTGGCACGTGCTCCTCCTTCTCCGTCCCGTCCCCGAGGGGAAGGACGCTCCAGCAGGCCCAGGGTCAGCGGGTACCATAGTCGAGGTGACTGTGCCGTGTTCTTGTCTTAGGAAAGCATCTGCCATTCATTTGTTTCTCGGCAGGCTCCAGAGAAGAACAGTCATCAGAAAAGCTTATAAAGAAACTGGCAGAACAAGCAGAAAAATTTAAACGAAAACATCTGTGGGTGTGCTGCGTGGGCCAAGACTTCAATTCTGACCCTTCCTTCCAGAAGCAAGAGGGGTGCCTGGTCTAAGACGGGGGTCCTGTCCGTGAGCAACACACACCACAGAATCCCTGCAGGTACAGAGGGAAGAGACAGAGAGACAGACAGACAGACAGAGATGGAGAGAGGGAGAGAGAAAGATGGGAACCGAGAGAAGAGACAGAGTATAGGGCTGGCAGGGCCGAGGGGTCATGTTATAAAACTCATCTTTTTGAGCAATGAAATCTCACTCTCGATTTCTGGCAGAAGCGGAAGTGACAGGGGTGAGGGCTGCCATCCCGCTCTCCCCGCCTCCCGCCTCCTCCCCCAAGAACTGGCCTAAAAGCCCGAGTTCGCACTGGGCCTGGGCCTGGTTTCCTGCCTGTGCTGTGAATTCTGTCCCTCCCTCCCTGAGTGCCTCCCGGGGCCTCAGCCCATCCCAGGACCCCTGGCCGGCGGGGAGCCTGCAGCCCCTCGCGTGCGCAGAGCACCTGCCCTCCCCCTGCGCGGTCTACAGCTCCTGTCCCCGGCGGCAGGACCATCCACGTCCTATCTGCCACACAACATCTTGCTCTCAGACTGGGCACAGGGTCCCCCGTCACACCCTGGGCCCTGATTTTCAGGCCGGAGGGTAATCCTACAGCAGACGCGGGAAGGGGAAATTTCGTCCTGCTGAGCTGACCTCGGTTTCCAATTCTTCGTCAGTTTAATGCCACTGTTACTAAATTGGGGAAGCAGATTTGACATCAACCTCACACAAGGCGCTTTTGGAATCTGGGGCATCTCACTGTGCTTAGGACTTTGTCTCCAAGGCCCAGATCAATCCCACCCGATTGCTGAGCACCAGCAAAGTGGTCACTGACACTGTCACTCTGATTACTATCATCGAATCATTGCCAAAGAGCTCCGCAGGATCACGACTCCTTTGCACGGGCTTCTAGACAGTTCTCCTTCCTGTGGATCCGTGTTCCCTCAGGTTCCTAGAGTCCTGCAAACACATCCGGTGAGTCACCAGGTTGGAAACAGACCCCCGCCCACAGGCCCAGACCCCCACCTGTGGACTTGGCTTCCCAGAGCAGTGAGTCCCTGAAACAGGACCTCGACCCAGGTGGACACATCTGTTCTGGCCCGCGAGTCACTCACACTCACCCCGAATAATTGGGGAGGCAGCGTGACGTCAGCCCCAAAAGCCACAGGACCAAGGGGTTAGCTGCACCCCGACAGGTGCCAGCACGTCCTCCCCTCGCAGCAGTGGGGAAAGAAAGGACGAGGAAGACGGAGGGCCTCCGGTGGATAGGGACACCGGGCCCGTCCCCCCAGCAGGACCCCCAGCTGCTCCCTCAGCTCTGTTCACATTTCATGGGGGAGGCACCACATTATAGTCTCTCTATGAAAGGATGGGGGTAGAGTCTCGGCCCCAAGGCAGTCAGCCAGGTGCGGGCAAGAGTGACCTCCGCCAGCCACTCAGCTTAGCAAAGAGAGGGCTGGACCCGGAGCCCGAGCCGACGTCTGTGATGGGCAGTGATGTTGAGCAAAGCATCCTCCCTTTCTACATAAAGGGCACCGGCCTAGAGATCTGTCATGGGGGGCGGGGGGGCTTTCCCGCTTGTGGGCTGACTCGCCTGGTCGGTGCTGGTCCCCCCGAAGGCTCCTAAGAATTCTGAGGCCAGGGTGCCCCCCGCCCGGGTTCCCAAAGTGGTCAACATCCGGAGGCCCTGTCCTCGGGCCATGAGCTAGGGACACCTGTGCAGCCGAGGCCAAGGATTAGACGTGGTGGCTTGATTCTTTTCCCTTCGGCCAGCATCCTGCCTTCTGTCGCCCAAAACCTTAAGAGAATTTGATATCTCGTCCCAAAGGCACCAGAGGGTAGAGTAGAGAACCGACAAAGCCCTTCGGGGTCCGTGCACGGGGCTGAAATTTCTGTCCTACCACTTCGTGGCTACATGATGTCCAACAAGTTTACGTGAATTCACAGACTTCAGCAAATAGATTATGAAATTACTCTCGTGTTTGGACAGTGAGAACGGGTGAAAAGCCCAGAAGACACAGTCTGCATTCTGTCCCCACAGAATTTACTGCCCCTGAGAGCCAGAGACCAGCGGTGCGCTCTTGTCACCCATATACCCACAAAGTGGGAACAAACCTTGGCGACTAATCTTCAACCGTCCAGATGAACAGATGTGGCCGGGCCCCTTCATCCCCATTTGACCACCTGATGGCCCGGAAGCTTCCTGGGGAAGACAGGAGCAAGCAGGTGTCCCTCCGTGTCTGGCAGATTTCAGGCCCTGAGCCCAGCGCCCCGGGGTCGGTGGCCATGCCCTGCAGAGGCCCTGGGCCGATGGCCACCAGGCCACCGGCTGCCCGCGATATCCAGGGTTCCAAGCAGGTCTGCACCGAGAAGGGCTTTCACTGAGCTGAAGGCAGCGAGGAAGGACGGCAGTCTGGGTCCCCTGTTGGCGCTCAAGGCCTCGCTTGCAGCAGATCTCTGGTGACGGTGCAGGAGGGAGGTCTCGGAAAGGGGCCCCACCTGTCGCGCACTCGCTAGACTCAGCTTCGCCTCTGCCGTCTGCGTTTGCCGCCGTTCCTCTGCACAGACTCGGGACAGAGAGCCCTTGGAACACACGGACACGGCGCATGGGCAGCCCGCCTGAACGCCACCCGGTTTCCCTCCAGTCTTCCACACCGGACGCCCAGGGCGGGAAGGATGGAGGCAGCCCCATATCGCAGCCTGCCCGTGTCTGACATCTGGGGGTCCCCGGCGCCTCCCTCCAGCTCGAGCACCCCGGGCCCAGAGAACATTTGGTTTCAAAGCTCGGCCGCAGTGAGCAGGTGCACCTGAAGACACGGGGCGTGGCAGCCGCGTGCCCTGTCTCTCTCCTGCGTGCGGACGGCACGCAGCTGTGGCCTTTGGGGGACCCTGCGGGGCTAAAAATAAGACAAGAACCTTTTAGCTTCGGTGGCTTCCCATGGGTTTACTGTCAGGGGACAAGCAAAGCCCCTGAAAGAAGCCTGATTGGAAACGGAAAGCTCTCCGGGAGGGCTCGTAGGCGGCGCGCTCTGGTTTGCACACACAGAGGTGGGCAAACGGGGGTCTGTCCGGGGCTCTGCCGCTTTGAGACTCTGAACAGGCCGACGACCCCGGCCGCACGTGGAGCGAGACGCACACCAGCCCGGATTCCACGCAGAGGAAGCAGCCCGGCAAGTCCGCTCGGCTTTGGGGTTGAAGAGCACACGTCCCTGGGGCCAGACTCTGAACGATGACCCGTGACTTCCCGAGGTGCAGATGAGCTGAGGGCTCTCTGTCTTACTGTGCTTTATTTTGCACGGCTGAGCCCCTGTGTCAGTGGGCCCCAAGCTCCGGTCTCAGCACTGGCGTGAGATGGACGTTCCCGGGGACAAATAATCGTAGGGGATGGAGGAGGGAATGCACACGTAGGGAAGGGATGCAAATTCTATTTGCAGGCAGTTAATAATTAAAGATTCACTCCAGGGGCACCTGGGTGGCTCAGCCGATTAAGCCTCCGACTCTGGGTCTCGGCTCAGGTCTTGATCTCAGGGTCGTGAGTTCAAGCCCCACACTGGGCTCCACGCTGGGTGTGGAAACTACTCAAAAAAAAAAAAAAATTCACTTGAAAAGAGGAAGTCATTTGCAAAGTGGTCGTTGTCAAGGCCTGGCTTCCACAGTGGGGTCCACAGGCTTCTGCGCTGCCTGCCAACAGGGGTGCCCCGAGCCCCGCGTGGCTCGGAGTTACCACCAGAGCTCGGGGTGAGGGCTGGGGGCCAAAGCCCCCATGAATAGGACAAAGAGCACATGTGTGTGATCTTGTCCTCGGAGCACACGGGAGCTCTGGAAAGCCAAGTGGCCGTAGGTGGGATTAAAAACACCAAAGCCGTCTCGAGTCATAAAATAAAAATCTGGATGCTTTCGGTGCTCAGAGTTGTAAATCAGCAAGAGCAACAGACCTTCTCCTGGTGGGGCTCCGCGTGGAATGTCACGGATCCCACGTGTGTCTAGAGATGGCCTATGACACACAACAGCAGGCTCATGGCCAGGACCCCGCCGCCGCCCCCTCAACCCCGCCACGTCTGCCGATTTCGCTCCTTGGAGCCGATAAGTGCACTTTTCTGCCTCTCTGCCTTTTCACCAGGCCTCCCCCTCCCCACTATGTCCGAGACTCTCTTTGGGGGAAACACGACATAGTTGACATTCCATCCAGCCAACTAAAACAAGGGCGAGCAAAATACAAATCTGAAATACCGCACTTACTTTGCGGACACTGTTGAGTGATTTTCACTGGGCAGAACATTTTGATTTTAGAGCAAAGGGTCATCATGGCCCAGGACCGCTGAGTTCCTAGTCGGGCAGCAGGTGGGTGATGTCCGTGCAAGCCTGGTGAGCACCTGGTGGTGCAGCCAGTCTGCGGACCCGAGACCCCGGCTCCCAGGCGTGAGCACCGAAGGTCAACTCCACGGGGTCTTCACTGAGGCCCATCTCGCAGCATCAGTTATGATGCTGGAGTGGATTCTGTCACGTCGCAGAAACTCTCGGGGGCCGCGGGAAGTGCCCTTGACGGCTTGAGCATGGGGGCTGAGGTCAGAGCCCCCCACCTTCCCACGACGCTCTGTCTTCCCACGGAAGCAGCACGTCCCCAGTTCAGTTTTTTTGCATTTCCCCCAGGAATGAGAGAATTTTCCCTAGCTTCATTCCTTTGGAATCGTTTTCAGGATAGAAGAAACCTAACAGAAACCGACAATGTAAGAGAAGAGTCAATATTCCTTGTTACCAGCCTTCCCTATTTCCCCCTCTGATTTTATTTTTAGGGAGGTTTGACATCAAGTCCCTAAAAGTGAACCAGTCTCAGTGCAGCCCTGAGGATCTTCACACACGGAGACAACCGTGTAGACATCCTCCCGGATCAGGACTTGGAGCGGCACCCCAGAAGCGTGCCCGGGCCACCCCCTAGTCAGGGCCCCATCCCCGCCCACACCCGTCCCACCACCAGGTAATGCTGGTTCTGGGGTCCACCACCGCCAATTGGTCTGGTCTTTTGTGAACCGCATATCACTGGAATCGCTTTCCCGCCTGGCTTCTTTCTGTCACCGTGGAGCCGGCAAGAGTCACCCGTGAGTGTGAGCTTCGTCGGGGTACGGTTCCGTCCCTGAGCACTTACCCACCTCCTCTCCCGGACACTGTGCTGTGTGCAGTTTTTGAGTATTATAAAGAAAGCAGCTGGGACCATTTACGTACCTGGTTGGTAGAGGAAATACTTACTTTTTCTTCTCTTCTCGTGTGTACCAAGGCCTGGACTCTCCGCCTTCTCCCGGGAGAGTACGCTGGAGGCACGGTTATGTCCCTGCAGGATGGCAGAGACTGAAGTCACTGCGCACCACCTGCAGGACACGGGCGGTGAGATCCCAGCTTCCAAAGTGTGGGTCCACCGCCAAACGGGGGGCCCCCACGGCCGCCACAGCCGGCAGGAGCGCCGGAATGCCGCGGACCGACCGCAAGTGCCACCCGACAGCCGCGCTCACGGCCCGCCTGCAAGGTAGGGCCGTCTGCCCTCGAGGCCAGCACGCGTGAGGAGCGGACACGGGGCACGCTGGGCAGCTCCGCCACCAACGTGGAGGGGTCACTGTCCCCCGGGTGCCGTCGCTGCTGACGTGAGCGAGCTACAGTGTCAGAACCTCTCTTCTTGCCGTTTTCACTTGTGGTTTTGGTTTCAGAACGAATTCTGCTCTTCACATACTTCGAGCTTTAATTATTTGGGTTCGAAAATGACCTTCGCTTAATATTCACTTGCAAGAAAGGGAGTCCTCTTAAATAGTAATTATGTCAATTCAGCAGCCATAAGGTTAAATAAAAACCGTTTTAAATTCTAAGAAAGATCTTGCCAAGTGGAGTGGATTGCAGAGTCCAGCCCCCACAGTCCAGTCGGCTTTGCACAGAGAACCTCAACACAGAGAGTCCGGCTTCTGGGCATGTGCTGCCCCCCGTGCTCCCGCCACACTCACCTGTGCGTCAAGGTGAGCCGCGGATGCACCTGCTGCCTCCTTCCTCCCCTGCTGGTGCTCCTGCTCCCTGGGCCCCAGCCTGCTGGAGTCCAGAATGTGCACCTACCTGCTGAGAAGCCCAGTCCAGCGTGCGTGCTGCCTCCCCAGGCCTTTGGCTTGGGTTTGCTCCACCTACTCTCCCCAGTTTTGGAAGGATCTATCAGCCCCCCAGTCTGGTCACCTGATCCCCAAAATGAGTGCGTTTGGAAGCCAGCTTTACTTATATACCCATGAGCAGACTCCAGGTCGGTGTGGGGAGTTCGCATGGCCAGTCCACACTGCTGGGACAGAAGGGACATCCACATGCAGTGACCAGGGCCAGGAGGTCTGCCCATGCATGACACACCTCGTCGCTCCATTTGCCAGGGTGGCAGGGTCACCCGTATCACTAATTAGGTCTCCCTTGGGATTCCCACTGGACAGTTCAAGAGCCCCGGGGCTCACGTGCGTCCAGAGGGGTGTGGACCTTCCGCTGTGCTCACGGTACTTTAGATGTCATGCGTCCCTGTCCAAAGCCAGCCCTTCATCCCAGATCAGGCTGCCCTGCCCAAGTGGCTGAAAGAAGACCCCATCTGATGCTTGGTCACTACACCCAGAGCCTTCCGCTAGGCGACAGAAGATTGCAGGTGTCCCTGTGCAAAGCTCAGGAGAGGGAGAGGACCCCCAGGGCTGTGCAGCCCACCTGGCCGTTTTCCCTCCATCCAGGGGACCCAACACCCGCAAAGAGTTGTGCGACACCCCCTATTACGTGAAAATCACTGAAGTCTCCCATCAGAGCCTCCGTAAGTCCCTGGAGGGTCCCACATCCCGGAAAACAGAGAAGTGGATAGTGGTCCTCGTATTCCACCCGTGAAGGCAGGCAGGCTGCTTCTCCAGGAACAGACCACGAAAATACACCCTGAGTTTGCACACCTGGCTACTTCAACCTCCCCCGCCTCCTCTCGTTACCCTGTACTGGGGACAGAACCCAAAATGACCACCCAGCCGCTCTCTGACCGCCTTTTATGCATCAAACACATTTATCAGGCAGAGTACCTGTGATCTTCGCCGATGCCCTAGAAACCGGGAATGCTGACATTTCCATTTCTCAAATAGGACAAGTGGCTGAGCCAGGGAGAGTCCTTCGGCACAAGTGCCCTAAATCAGCACCCACAGTCGTCCCGTCCACTGGGACCCACCGCCCAGCTGCTCCTTCATGACACAGGAGACCCTAGCACCTCCCGAGTTCTTCGAGCCTTGCTTGCTTTATACATAAAATGCAGATAATGATCAGTCAGGTTCTCCAGAGAAACAGAACCAACGGGATGTACAAAGAGAGAGAGATTTTAATTGATTTTAATAGAGATTTGGCCCACGCCAACGTGGGACCTACAGGGCAGGCTGCGTCCTGGAAATTCAGACGGGTGAACGAGCCTGAGATCCACGAGGGAGGCCGGCGAGCAAGAAGAGGGCGCAGGGATCTTCCCTGACAGCCTGGAGGCAGAGGGGCTGCTCTGGGAAACTCCAGACCTTGCTCTGAAGGCCCTCAAACCCACCGACACTGAGGAGCCCCCCTGACGGCGAGTGGCAGTCCCATCTAGAAATACGTCCCGAGCAACGTCTAGACCGAGTGTGGTGGCCTGGCCACACCGGCACGGGACCTTCACTGGGCACCTGCGGGGCTTGGAGGCCAGTGCAAGGTGGGGTGCAGCGCGTTCTTCTGTTCGAGGTGTCCCCCCGACAAATGCGGGCACTGCCTGGGATCTCAGCCCAGTGCCACGTGCCAGGTGCCAGGTGCCAGGGAGAGGACTGGCAGGCACCCCCACTTCACGCCAGGCCCTGGACAGCTGTCCCTGCTCAACGACCCGCTGAGGACACCCCCCTCTTACTGGCCTTCACCTCTGGGGTTTTTTCTCTCCATGTGTTTGTGTTTCCTAATCTTTGAGGACCTATTTATTCTGTCTTACAAACACTTAAACCCGCGGTGCTCTGCCACGTTTTACATACTCCATGTTTCCGATTTATGCTGCCTGTCACTGTCCCCTTCTGCATCCCCGGCTGGAATGGGACCCTCACAAGGCAAGTCGTGTGGCACAGGTACCAACCTAAACCCTCTGGAATCCTGCACCTGACTCTGCTCTCACAGGGAAGCAGGCACGCTCGGCCCCCACTCAGACCCACTCGGCCCCCACTCGTTCCCCACCTAACCCCCATTTGGCCCCACTCGCCCCCACTTCGTCCCCAATGGCCCCACCTCGCCCCCATTTGGTCCCACTTGGCCCCCACTTGGCCCCCACTCATTCCCCACCTAACCCCCATTTGGCCCCACTCAGGCCCACTAGGCCCCACTCGGTCCCACTAGGCCCCCACTCGGCCCCACTCAGCCACCACTCAGCCCCCACTCGGTCCCCAATGGCCCCACCTAGCCCCCATTTGGTCCCACTCAGCCCCACTGACCCACATTCCAGGTCTTTGCCAAACGAAGGGTCTTCTGAATCACCGACTTAGTGCTGTGGGGTCTGAGCCCCTGCCCCCAGGCAGCACTGAGCTCCCTGCGCTCCCACCCAGGCGTGTTCTTGTCTAGTCCGGGTGACCTCCCAGCGCTGGCAATAGAGCGCCCTCCGTCCCTGACCTGGTGCTGCCTGCCCAGCCTCTCTGAGCCTCGGTTTCCCCAGTTGTGTTCATAGTAACCCCCAGGGATGGAGGTGTGCAGTGCTCCCAGCAGAATCCTCACACTGCAGCTGCTAATTGTTCCCTCATCCCAGCCCCAGACTCAAGTTCAAGACTGTGGGGTAAAGAAGGTGTGGTCTGTGCATGCCGCAGAATACCGTTCGGCCCTAAAACAGGGAATTCTGCCTCGTGCAGCTACGTGGGTGAATCTCAAAGACATTGTGCGAAGTGAAGGAGGCCAGACCCAGAAAAACAAGCACTGCGTGATCCCCCCCACCTTACAGGAGAAGCTGAAATAGTCTGATCCACAGGATGGGAGAGCCAGTTGGGGGGGGGGGCAGTTAGGGGAGGGGAATGGAGTTACTGATCACTGGGCATCAAGCCCAGCAAGATGCATCAGCTCTGGAGATCTGCTGGGCAACCTTGTGCCCGTGGTCAACTCTAATGTACTGTGCACACCAACGTTTGCTAGGAGGGGTCTCCTGTTACTTCACCACAGTGAAATAAAATTAAGGAGAGAGAGAGAGAGAGAGACAGTTGCATGTCTCCAGGCCGGGGCTTGCTTCTCCCAGGGGCTTGCTCTCTAACTAGGTCAGTCTCCTTCCTTCTAACTCCTTCTAGTCCTTGTTGACGGTGCTTCAGCACGCCCTAGTACCACGCCTGACCCAGTCACAGAATACACCAGCCAGCTTAACCCTGGTGCCCCCAGGGGCTTACATCCCACCGGCAACCACTCTTGGTACGCAGCACCTCGGCTCCTCACCTGACAGTGTGGAGCCATAATGAGGCTGTTATTCTCGCCCCTCACCCGCATCCCTGCCTCTCCACCCCGACATCCATCGGGCAACTTGACCGCAAGCAGCTGTAACGCATCACAATAATTTGCAGCAAGAAGGAAGCCTACCCCAAAGCACTGACTTCTAGGAACCTCCGTCTTGATTCCAAGAATAATATTTGTGGCTGACACCATGACGATGCTATGATCGCTGGGAGTCGTTTCCTGACAGCTCACGAGGCAGCACCAAGGATTCTGCACGCTGTCCTTAGTTGGGCTCAGCCCCTTCTGCCATTTAGTAAATTATTTTCATGGTGAGTGTCAGAACGAGCTGTACTCTGGACGAACACTCCTCTGACTCTGGCTCTCCCTGCAGCACAAGCCAGGAGCTGGGTTGAGACCACACGACCCCCGGCCTCTACCTTGTATGAACTACCTTAGGCAAGACTGGGTTGTTCAGGGACGGAAAAGTGAATCTGCTTCCATCAGTGATGGGTGGTCATTTCTACAGGGCTCGAGCAAAGGAGGGGATGTCATGGGTCTCATACACTGAGATTCTGGTGCATGTTCTACTCTCAGAGCCTTCGCTGTGAAGTCTTGCCATCAAGGGTCAATTACACACATGCACGTTAACACACCTGTTTAGTAAGTGTGTGTTACGTACATCATATGTTCCAGGCTTTCTGCAGGCTCTGCAGATTTAAAGATGAACAAGAGAAGATTCAGACCCTTCCTTTGCTCTAGCAGATTTTAATAGAGTAATGAACAGAGCAGACCTTATTCTAGGTAAGAATTTAGTATACGATAAAAGATCCATTAGAAAAAAAATGGGGCATGGGCCAATTTTGTTAGGAAGATGACTCATAATTTGTGAATAATAATAATTTCTCATACCACCTATCAAAATAAATTCCCACTAGATTCAAAAATTAAATCTAGAATTTTCAGTAGAAGTGACTCTTTTTCTGGTGGGCAATGGAGTTACCCCGTGTGAAACATTCAAGTAAATGAAAGTGGAAACAAAATGAAAGATTGGGCAATATAAGGATTTTAAACATGTTCATATACCATAAATTTTTTAAATGTTATTGAAAAATACTTTGATATATTTATATCTGAAAATAAGGCATGAATCATGTAGAGAAAACTCAAATGAAATCTATTACAGCCTAGTATTTAAAAAATCCGGGACACCTGGGTGGCTCAGTCGGTTAAGCTTCTGCCTTCGGCTCAGGTCATGATCCCGGGGTCCTGGGATCGAGTCCCACATCGGGCTCCTTGCTCGGCGGAGAGCCTGCTTCTCCCTCTGCCTGCCACTCCCCCTGCTTGTACTCTCACTCCCTCTCTCTCTCTAGCAAATAAATTTAAAAAAATCTTTAAAAAAAAAATAAAAAATCCACACAAAGATTAGATGCATACTGACAGTGGGCAGAAGATAAAGTAAAAAGGGTTATAAAAATATGGAGAAGTGATCTTGTGGCTAATCTCCCCTCTGTGTGGCACTCTACCCCTGCCTTCTTCACGGACTTGTGTCAGCTTCAAGGACTTCATGAATGCGCTCTTATATGTGAGCGTCTTCCTCTAGCCCCCAAAGCCTGGTACAAGCTGCTATGACTTTATCATGTTTGGTTATTTAGCAAAGATGTCCTGAGGATGTGCTTGGTGATGTCCTTGTAGGCACAGGGTTTGAATGGATGTGTGTGCATCTGTCTAGGCTGAATCCTTGGAGGACCTGAATCCATTTTCATCTCCCTAGTGCCCGCTACACTACCTGGGACAGAATGGATGATAAACGTCTGACGAAGGCATTCCCAGCTAGGTCGCTGTTCTGTATGTAAACTACTCTTAGCAGCTACCCCTCATCCCTCTCCCCAGCTCCTGGAAGCCACGAATCTGATTTTTCTCTCCGTGGTCTTGCCCATTCTGAACATTTCACACAAATGGATTCATACAAGATTCAGCCTTTCGAGTCTGGCTTCTTTCATCTAACATAGTGCCTTTGCGGCTCATCTATGTTGAAGCATGCATTAGCTCTCCATTCCTTTTTCTTGGCTGAATAATATTTCATTTTATGGATAGGCCACATTCCTTAATCCGCTTATTGACTGATTCAGGTTTTTTCTGCTTTGGGCCATGATGAATAATACTGCTATGAACATTCATGTACAAGATTTCATGTGGATATATGCTTTCAATTTTCATATATATGTATAGATAGATAGATATGATATATATGTTATATATAGATATACATATCTAGAAATAGAATTGCTGGGTCATATGGTAGCAAATTTTAACTTTTTGAGGATTTTCCAGACTGTTTTCCAAAGTGCTTGCACCATTTTACACTCCCACCAGCAGCGAATGAAGACTCCAGTCTCCACAGCCTCAATAATTATTACTTGTCTCTTCTATTCCAGCCTTCTTGAGGTGCGATATGGCTTCTCATTATGGTTTAGCTTTGCATTTCCTTAGTGACTAATGATGTTGAGCATCTTCTCATGTGCTCATTGGTAATTTGTATTTTCTCTTTAGAGAAATGTCTATTCAAATCCTCTGCCTCTTTTTTAATTGGGCTACTTATCTCTGTATTGTTGAGTTGTAAGAGTTCTTTGTATATTCTGGACACTAGACCTTTAGCAGATGTATGATTTGCAATACCTCCAACTTTGTTCTTCCTTTTCAAGATTCTTTCAGCTATTCTTGGTTGCTTGCATTTCCTTACGAATTTCAGGATCAGCTTGTCAATTTTTGCTTAAAAAAAAAAAAAGCAGCCGTGATTTGATAGGGATTTTGCTGAATCAGTAGACCAGTTTGGGAAGCTTTGCCCCCTTAACAATATTAAGCCTTCCAATCCACAAATACAGGGGGTCTTTTCATCTTCCAGGTCTCCTTAATTTCTTTCAATGATGTTTTACATTGTTTGGTGTACAAGTCATACAGTTTTTTGTTATATTTATTCAGAAGTATTGTATTCCTATTTATGTTATTGTAAATAGAATTGTTTTCTTATGTCTAATTTTGGATTGTTCATTGATAATATATAAAATACAATCTACTTTTGTACATTTATCTCGTATCTTACCACCTTGCCAAACATGTTTATTAACTTGAATTGCTTTTGTGTGGGTCTCCAGCTTTTCTACGTATAAGATCACCTCATCTGGAAATGCACATAGTTATGCTTCTTCCTTTCCAATTGGGATGCCTTTTCTTTCTTTCTTTCTTTCTTTCTTTCTTTCTTTCTTTCTTTCTTTCTTTTTTACTGAGCAGAGTTTCATTCCACTGCTTTAGGCATTCCTGATTCAAACGAGAAAAACAAACTCCAATTTATAGAAGTCCGAGTAAAACCTCATTCCCCTTGTGGGAGTCAGGATAAGTCACAGCCTCAGGGTGCTCGCACGCTTTTGATCCTGAGTCACCACACCCCAAGCCTCTTCCCCAGTTGACTCGATTTATAGAATTGGGCTTCTCGGCTGGTCCTCTTCCCATTTAAGACTTAAGACTGGGCCTCTTTGTGGCAACTCAACAGACTCCTGGTCTCAGCCCCTGGAGGAGGTAGGGTGGAGAGGGCCATTGTCCCTGTATCTGCTGGGGGTGCGGGACTCTTGCTATATTCAGATTATCCAGGGCCACAAACTTCACTTATCTAGTCAGAGATGGCAAGTTCCTAAGCACCACCCATACCTCAGATCGTGGCAGAATGTGGATTCAGACCCAATCCTTCTGACATCTAAAGCTGAGCTGTTCTCACAACAGGCTTCCTCTCCTCCAGCTTCATCTCCCTGGGACAGAAGCCAGCCCTCCTGGGGCCATCCCAGAGCAGGAGAGCGTAGACTCTACTGTGGAAAGGGGCAGGGGGAAATCCACACATTTAGAAAAAATTTCAAGAGGAGAAGGGAAGAAAAGAGAAGGATCTGGAAACAATTGAATGTCTATTTGGAGTCAGGCACGTTTACATCCTTCATCTCATTTAACTGACACACGGGAGATAGAGTTGTGTTCTTTTTATGGGTGGTGAAACTGAGACTGATAGTTTTTAACATGACCTTTTAAATAACTTGCTCAAGTCACAGACCCAGGTTTAAAACTGAACTCTCTCCTCACTTCCACCTAACTCCCTGTACCTCTAGAAGTGACTTGCCCAAGGTAAATACTAGTAACAAAGGCATCTGAAAGCATGAAGTAGCAGGTGGACTGAAGCTTGGAGCTTGGGGGTGTTCTGTGTGCGGCACGCTGAGTGTCCCTATCAGGTGTCTTCCCAAGTCTCCAGCCAAGGGGTTGAGTCATGACATCTAGTCAACTGAGAACGAGCCACCCCTTTTAGGAACTTAACAGACAAACCTAAAAAGCTGCAGTGAGCGACTCTAACTCTGCCTCTCACTCGCTCTGCAAATCTCGGCACAAATGTGGGCAAGTCACGGATCTGGAGATGCTGCTTCCCATCGACAAAGTGGGGGTCAGAAGACCAACTTTACTGGTTTGCTGAGAGAATAGCCTGAGCTTCCCAGACCCCCAGCTACGTGAGCACTCTAACCCACATGCCTCTGACTATGGTCCTGGGGTTGCCAGAGACTCTCCACCCACTCTGTGCACACAGTGTCCCTGGTGGGGCCTCCACCATTCTTCCTTAGGAATTCCCCAGGGGCACCTCTGGGGACACAGGGAGCCCCTGAAGTCTGGCCAAGAGATTATTGCAGGACCCCAGCCCAGCCTGCTCCCTGCAGAGGGGAGAGAACATTCTCTTCCCCATGGCAGGTGACACCTTGGTGCATGGTCCTGAAGGCTTGCAGAGTCTCCAGGAACACAGCCTTCCTCGCTTCCTCCTCTTGCCACCCCACCCCAGGGATCCTGATAGCAGTGCTCAAGACCTAAGCTGGGGGCCCAATGCTAGGGACAGGTGCCATGCTCCACACAGAATGTCCAGGCCCCCAGCCAGTCAGGTCTTCTCTTGCTGTGAGGTTATGGGTTGACTGGAGGCCAAGCCTTCGCAAAGACGAAAGCAAGTAAGTCACAAGAAGACACAATACATGGAGACTGATCCAGTGTCTGTTTGACAGATCAGGAATAAGAAATATTATTCACCCCTAAACAGTAAGGGGATTCTGAACCAGGCTCCAAGGTGGGTGAGCCTTGAGGATGTGACACTGAGTGAAGTAAGCCCAACGCAGAAGGACCAGCACTGACTGACTCCACTTACAGGAGGCGGCTGGAGAAGTCCGATTCAGGGAGACAGAGAGTGGAAGGTGAAAGCCCCAGGGAGTTAGTGCTCAAGGGGGGCGGAGCTTCAGTTTGGGAAGATGAGAAGGTTCTGGAGGTGGATGGTGGGGGCGGCCACACAACAGTGTGACTATGCTTAACACCACTGAATTGGACACGTAAAAATGGTTAAGATGGTAAATGTTATGTTAGGTATGTGTCACCCCGATCTAAAATACCACTTAAGAAATTCAATCATAGAGAGAAATAAATCATACATAAAATATATATACATACATAACGCATACACACCACATAGTAATAAATGATAGTCTCTGGTTAGTGGGCTTATAGGAAATCTTTACTTTTCTATATTTTGAGGCTTTTTAATTTGCAAGTATTACCTTTAAAATCTGAAAAAAATAACTTTTTCCTAGAAGCATTTCTTAAAATACTCATGACACACTGAATGTGTCCTTAATGATGTGCTCAGTGGTTGAGACACAGACATTCCTGAAAGGCTGGCCTCCCTCACCCGGTGGCCTGACTGTGCCGTGGGCATTGGATCAGGGGCCCAGGGACAGCCTGTCCTGCATCCTGAGCTCTAGCTCCGCCCACCCTGCCTTCAGCCCCGCCCACTCCACCTGCAGCCCCACCCATCTCCTCCTGTGGCTTCACACACCTGCAGCCCTGCCCACTCAGCCATCAGCAGGCGGCCCCGCCCACCCGGTCTGCAGCCCCACCCACACGAAGCCCCGCCCTCGACCACTGGCAGCCACGCCCACCTCTGCTGGAGGCCTCGCCCACCCCACTGCAGTCCTCCTGTCGCTTGCTTCTGGGCCACAGACTCCACACCTGGGGTCTCCAGGGCTTAACCTCCCTGTGGATGGGGACTTGGGGAAGGGGCGTCATGCCCACTCAGCCCTGCCTTCCCGTCAGCGCCCCTTCTCTGCCTTCCCCTCCGGGTGTGGCGGACCCTGCCACCCCCGACAGCCCGCCGTGCAGGGGCTGGGAAGAGCCCGCAGCTCCGCCTCCTGGGCCGGGTCCCCTCACCTCTCCTGAGCCCTGCAGCGCCTCCACCTCCTAACCCTGTCATCGGGGCCCAGCGTGGCGCAGAAGACCTCTGGGCACCCTATCAATTTCCCAACCTCCCTCAACCCGCCACCAGTGGCCCCCCAAGTTCCCACGACACGGCTTGGCAAATCCTGCCGCGCCCGTGAGGAAGAGGGCGCAGGGACAGACACGACAGAGGTGCAGGAAACATGGTGAGCAGGGACGAGGGACCCAGTCTGTGGTTCGTGGTGCGCGCTGCAAAGTCAGAGGACAGAGCAAGCGTCCTCGTCCTCAGAGAAGACGGTGCCCCAGAAGCGTCCTGCGGTTTGCCTCACCCAGGAGGAAAGGGCCCTTGTCAAAGCCACTGCTTCCGAGAGGCGGAGGGTGGCCGAAATGGGGAGTGGTGAGATCCAGCAGCTGCAATAGCCTGCCTTCCATCCCCGGGGCAGACCCCGCGGGACCCCGGGCCCCACCACCTCAGACCAGTCCAACCTGGGCGCCGCACGTCAGCACATGCGTGTGGGTGCGTGCTTGCATACGGGTGCCCCTGGGTGCGTGCATGCGTGTGGACCTGCAACGTGCGCAAAGGTGGATGGACCTGTGTGTGCGCATGCGCGAGTCCACACGGACTCTCGTGTCTCCGCTCTGTTCGGTTCCTGGGAAGTCTGTGGGCATCGGCTGGTGGTGTTACGACCACATGTGTTGCGGCCACATCTCCAAGCTCGCACGGACACTGGCTTCTGTCTCGGTGAGAACCTGGAATTTGATGTCAGGATCCAGTGAGTAACCTGTGATTTTGTAACATACATGAAATCTTCATATGTGAGAAACCAACCCTAGCATAATCGGAGCACAGACTCACCTGCCACAAATCTCATCCTTTTGTAAACCTGGAGAACTAGCAGGTGTATTTTCACTCGTCCTGACAGGACCAGTCCCCTCCAGACCCGCCTCGAGGAGCAGGACTTGGCCTCCCGGCTTCAGGCTCCTTCGGGCTCCTTTCTGTCTGTTTTACTCGCTTCACGTCTTTAAATCAAGGACTTCGTTCCTGGACAGTTCATCCAGCCTAAAATGGCTTCTCTAAAGGTAGGCAGCAGTGCTGTGTGCAGGAAGCCCACGGAACTAGAATCGGCAGATGTGGACTCCAGCTGAGCTCTGCCCGGAGCTGGGCCAACCGGTCCACCCCGTGGACCTCTCCTTCGCCAGTTTGGAATGGGTTGGCCCCACAAGCTCAGGGAACCCGTGGGACCCCAACCAGGCATCTGAGACCTAGGATGTGCCTGGCAGAAGCCAGCCAAGGGGATGGAGGTGAGTTTTAGAGACTGAGGCTCTAGGAGGGGCCTGAGGGCCAGCTGGGGAGGTAGAGGCCCGGGGCACAAACAGAGGCCCTGACTAGGAGTCAAAGCAAAACTCAGAAATGCATAAACTCAGAAATGGTGCCTATGTGGGGTACGAGGCCTGCAGAACCCTTCAACTGATCTGGAAGCTGAGGGTTCCCTCTACTGGGATTCTGGCCTCCTGGCCTCCTGGTGTTTTCAAAGATGTTGGCCAGAATTTTGAAAGTGTATGCCTCCATCATGGAAGGAGCGCTCAGTGAAAAGTGAAATTTAGATCAATTAGAACTCTAATCGATCCTGAAGGAACTGACTGACAAGCATGCATCTACCCTAAAGCAAGACAAGGAATCAATGAAAAGAAAAAAGCCCACAGAGGCCAGCAGAGACCCCAATCGTCTCTCTAATGTAAATAATCCAACATCCACATGAAAACAAGACGCTAGCAACTCAGAAGCCACCAGTGGTGGTCAGAAGGGCTTCAGCACGGGGACAAGTGGTCCCTGACCCACCCACCCCCCAGACCACATCCAAGCTGTCCCAGGTGGTCAGAAGGGCTTCAGCGTGGGGACAAGTGGTCCCTGACCCACCCACCCTCCAGACCACATCCAAGCTGTCCCAGGTGGTCAGAAGGGCTTCAGCATGGGGACAAGTGGTCCCTGACCCACCCACCCCAGACCACATCCAAGCTGTCCCAGGAAGCAGAACAAAGGCCAAGAAAAGGCTCAGAATTGAAGCCAGGAGCTCACCTCCGTTTGCAGAAACTCTACCCAGAGCTTCTGTTCTTGAGGGCCAGCCCCACACAGAAGCAAATACCAGGAGGGTCTGCACACAGAGACACCCTAGACAGTCCCTCAAACCAGGGGAAAGGGGGACTTCAAGCACGAGACGGCAAAACTTAAGAAGAAAGATAAAAACGCTTTTGATTCTTTTTCAAAAGTGTGGTGTCCTGATATGTTTTAGACGCACCTCTTTCTGCAGAAGCCCCCTCCCGTTCCTCTGGGCACCCTGTCAATTTCCCAACCTCCCTCAACCCTCCACCCCATCCTGGCCCCGTCTCTGGAGATGACCCTGTCGCTTGCCCCACGGAGCAGGTAGAAGACAGGGATACACTCCCTCCGTCCCCTCACATGCCGAAAATGTAAGTATGCTCTTCCGCGTGCCACACGTTCCCAGTGCAGTGGACCCCTTTGTCTGAGACTGCCCCCCCTCCCCCACCGGCGAGGCATGATCTACAGCGGTTCCCTCCTGCTCTTCACACTCACGGGACTCCCTCCTTAGATCCTCCTCTGCCTTCAGCCTCCTGGTCTCGGGTCCGCTTCCTAGACAGCTCCCCACCCACCCCAAACTTCATCCTTTTCTGTCTACCCTGCCATGAATGTCAACATTCAAACCATCCTCTTTGCTCATTTGCATTTTTTGGAATGGACCTGGGACTGGTTTTTCAGGTTTCCGAGTATTTTCCATTACAGAATAAGTTTAGGGAAATGGCATCAACAGTAATAGTGCATATGGGATTTCGGTTTCCATAAACCCACACTGGAAATGGTAAAAGATCATCAAAGCATTAAGAAAATAGAAAACAGGGACACCTGGGTGGCTCAGTGGGTTAAGCGTCTGCCTTTGGTTCAGGTCATGATCTCAGGGTCCTGGGATCCAGCTTCACATCGGGCTCCCTGCTCAGCGGGGAGTCTGCTTTGTCCTCTGCCTCTCCCTCAATGTGCTCTCTCTCTCTCTCTTCCTCTCAAATTAATTAATCTTAAAAAAAAAAAAAGGAAAATAGAAAACAGTTACCAAAATCTAGTTTGACAATAGATTCCTGATCCCAAAAATTCAAGTGAGTCAGAGCCATAACCCTAAACAGGTTTTCCCAGTCTCTGCACATTTAAAGTCTTGAGCCCAATAATGATTTGTTAAGACGGTGGCGCTGGGGGGCGGGGGGGCCTATGCATGTGGACTGTAGCCGCAGCCCCGACCTCTACCCACTACATCCCAGCAGTGCCCCTTCCTTCCCCCACTGAGTTATAACAAGTCATCGTGGTTCCAGACATATCCTCTAGCATTTTGGATATTACACAGCTATCAAATATGGCGAGAATATGGGAAGAGTGAATGCAACATACAGTTTAACTTTTTTTGGTAATCATGTTGGTGAGGGTAAAACCAGTGTTGATAGTCTGATGTTGTTGCATGGGTGTAATTGTGGGGAAAAGAAAAAAAATGGAGATATTCTAATTTTGTCATCATTTTCATATCCTTGAGAACCAAGATCCTCAATGTGAAAGAAAGGAGACACAGAGGTGATCTAGAAGAGAAAGCACAAATACCAAAGTGGTCCTGAAGTTGGATGGGACACATTAGTATGAACTCATGAGGTGTTTGATCTTTTAAAAAGAATTTTATAGAATGCCCTAGCTCAGTTCATGGAAATGTCCTAGAATAATGACCAATCCGGTAACAATGAGCACACATGGATGACAGATTGCTGTCCTAAAATACTATCTTACACTAAAGTAACTAGGGTTCCTAGAAATCTTGCTGATCCCATGTTGGGAGCAGAAGAGTACCCGAAACACATTGTAAAATCTGATAGCAAGGAAGCTATCCAAGACCATTACTATGGCAACATTAGAGGGAATCAAAAGTCAACCTGAAGAGTCTCCTGCTGGTCAAACATGGAGAAGTCAATACATTAAATAATTGTCATTGGATCGAAGCCTACAATATATGTTCAATCCAAGAGTTTATTCTAATATTTTTAAAAAGTCATGGATCACCTCCAAAGAATGAAATGACCCTCATTATCTTGAAAATTAGTAAACTGAGGGGCAAGACCCCTTTTTCCTACCTTCCCTTTATGAACTAGACAACAATTGGGCAAAAGAAAGGAAGTACATCTCTCTAGAAGTATTCCAACTAAAAAATGAGAAAAATAAGTGCTAGAATTAGATTATCCCCAATTTGTTACAAATTGATGGATGTGGGCATTTCGCATCAATGTCTATTTTTTTTTGAGATTTTATTTATTTATTTGACAGAGAGCGACACAGTGAGAAAGGGAACACAAGCAGGGGGAGTGGGAGAGGGAGAATCAGGCTTCCCGCGGAGCAGGGAGCCCGATGCAGGGCTCGATCCCAGGACCCCGGGATCATGACCTGAGCCGAAGGCAGACGCTTAATGACTGAGCCACCCAGGCGCCCCTCGCATCAATGTCTATTAACAGCACAAAAGAGATAAGCTGATATAGGCTTTGTGATTGAAGAAGAAAATATGGTTGATATTCCTATGGAAGGCATCAAACCTGAGTCTGATCATGGAGCCCCTGGATCCATTGGTCAAGCAGGAAAGACAGGGGGCTGTGGGACTGCACCATGAATGTGCAACCATAAGACAGAGTCCATGGGAAACCATAGGTCAAACAACCAGATTCTTCTACAAATAAATTGCAGGAATAAGGAAGGAACGGAAGGGGACTTACCTATTCCCTACAAACACATGTAAATTTTTTGTAAATGTCCAGGTCTACACAACAGTGTCTAGGGATGCACACTTGGGTGATAAAGCCATGACAAAATGGCGGACAGGGGTTACTTTTGCGGGGAAGAGAGTTGTAACCACCATGGACATAGGACTGCTGTCTGGGGGTCTGGCACAGGGCTATTTATTGGCCTGGATGGTGGTTATAAATATTTGCTTTACAATAGCTTGTGAATCCATATATTTGTGGTTGTTTGGGGTGGGTTTATGTATTTGTGTTTTATTTTTGAATCAAAACATTAAAATATAATAAGGTATTGATATAACCATGTCACCCTTCCATCCTCTAGCAGGACTGGAACCTTTCAGTGATTTCCCTTAATCTTCTCTGTAGAGTTCACCCACCTCATCTTCACCAAAGAGAAGTCGTGTAACCATAACGGATGAGTATTCGGGTGTCCTTTGACCTCAGAAGACGCCCCCTTGTGCTAAGCAGTGCTGTTGGTCATGTGTGGCTTCACCCTCTGATCAGACTAAGGGCTAAGCTGAATTACTGTCCTTGAATTGGGGGGGGCATTCTCTGTTGGTATCAATGAGCTGGTTGCACCTGACCTGGGACTATTGATTTTTATAAAAAGCACTAAGGGATCCCAGGAATGCAGGGCTGTGGTTCCAGCCCACCCGACTCGACTCACTTTTGTCGTGCCTGGACTGGCAACCTGCACCTGCCCACCCCTCTGCATGGTGCCTGCACTCATCATTCCGCTGCTCGCGCCGGTAGCCCCAGCCACCTGGAATGTCAGCTTTCCCCTGGCTTCTGGAAACTCGTCATTCATCCTTCAGGACAGAACCACGGCTCCATGTGTCTGGGGGAGTCTGCTGATTTTTACAGACTGTCTTCACCTCTGTCCTCCGTGGTGGCAGCCGGTAGGGAGAGACCAACAGTTCATTTTTCTGAGTTCTCCTGTGTGCTTGCTTTTCCGACAGCCCCCTCCCCCAACACGAGTGGCCGAGGGCTGGAACTGTGTGTGTTTATCTCCATCCCAGACCCTAGCACAGCACACATGCAGTCCTCCACAGTATTTGTAACAAGAACAAAACAAAAACAAAAAAGCCTCTTAACTCGGGGGTGATTGTCTAAAGCCAGAACCAAATACCTTGTTGGGTTCTTCAGCTCTCTCTGTAATTCTTTTGGATGTCTGCCATATGTACTTTTTCTCCCAGATTTCCTAACCCCTCAGGAATGGAACACACTGAACCTCATGGAACGGGAAGGTTCTGGCAGGGCGCTGTCCTCCAATGGCCTCACAACCTTGTTGTAGTCTAGCATGCACACGGGAGCACCGAACCCAGATCGCGTGGGAGTCAGGAGCCTGCCAGGAAGCCTGCTTCGTTCAGGGGTGTGATAAGGTTCACTCCATTTTTGGGGAGCTCCTTGTCCTTTCTCATCAGGTGGACCTGGCTCTCCGCGCCAGCCCGGCCATGATGAAAGAGTTGTCCCCGGAACCACAGAGGAACGTGCATGAGTATTGTGGTTGAGAGTGTCAGGTAGGAAAGACCACGAGGTGGAAAGACCACAGGGCTGCAGGTCAGAAAGTGTGGACTCAGGGTGGGCTCTATCACATGTAAGCTACATAATCTGGAGAAGCTGAGTGAACCTCTCACACTTCAGTATTCTCCTCTGGAAAACGAGCCAAAGGTACCAAGAAGGGGTCCAGAGGTGACAGTCAATCCATATCCTTTGTAAGGACAACATGCTCTCCGTCTCCCACTCAGATTCTCAACTTCAGACTCTGGGCACAGGTCAAGGGCACCATTTTGAGCAGGATCGGGGCACTGAAGCACTCGTGCATTTCCCAATTTCACACCCACCACTCCCAGATTTTCTTGGGTGACCATTTACAGTTGTCTTTGCCCCCTCCCGCCCCCTCTCGGGTAGACACTCTGTAAAAAGTCACCGGAAAGTGTGTGTCCTGACACTTGCCACCCCACCTGGCAGGCAGAGAAGTGTTCACCCAGCCTCTCTGGTTCCTCAGGTTATATTCATTTTCTAATGATGGAGGAGCCACTCCAAAGTCTGCCTTTTGAACCCCAAACTCCAGGAAGCTGAGAGGGTTAGGTAGGCTCCCCAGAACTCAAAGAAATGCCAGGGAGGTGAAAATGGTTGCCATTTTTAACAAGCAAAACAGCAGAGTTCTTATGGTATTTTCAGTGCCAATAAGGGATTGCCTCAATGACATACACCATCGTATGCCAAAACATCTTTTGTAGAAATTCACTTAGCAGTAAGTTTCAAGAGATTTTAAACATTCAGATCCTTCAATGCATGAGATTTACCTTTCAGAACATATTCGAAGGCATGCAGAAAAAAAATGCAAGTGCAAGCATGTTCTTACAGCATCACCTAGAATCATAAAGCATCGGAGACCACACAGTCAAACACCAAGGAGTGATCAAAGACATGATGTGACACTTAGCCGATTAAACTGCATTTTAAAGAAAATGTGGGGGGGGGGGTGCCTGGGTGGCTCAGTTGGTTAAGCAGCTGCCTTCAGCTCAGGTCATGATCCTGGAGTCCCTGGATCAAGTCCCGCATCGGGCTCCCTGCTCGGCAGGGAGTCTGCTTCTCCCTCTGACCCTCCCTCTTCTCATGTGCTCTCTCTCTCATTCTCTCTCTCTCTCTCAAATAAATAAATAAAATCTTTAAAAAAAAAAAAAAAGAAAATGTGGGGGCGCCTGGGTGGCTCAGTCGCTCAGGTCATGGTCCCAGGGTCCTGGGATCGAGCCCCACATCGGGCTCCCTGCTCTGCGGGAAGCCTGCTTCTCCCTCTCCCACTCCCCCTGCTTATGTTCCTTCTCTCGCTGTGTCTCTCTCTGTCAAATAAATAAATAAAATCTTAAAAAAAAAAAAAGAAAGAAAATGTGATAATAGCAGGATTCATAATACTGCATTACCAATTAGGGAAAACTAGAGTTTACAATCTTATACCTCATAAGGTCCCAATCTTTCTGCGTGTGGGGATCTGCAAAATTTGGCTGTCCCTCACTTAGTTCTAGAAAGCATTTCTGGATTACACAGGTATATAAAAGAAAACAAAATCACAAGAATTAAAAGTGAGACAAAAAAGGAAAATAAAACAAACAGCATGTGGGATGAGGAGGAAAACAGTTCATATGAAAAATATACAAGCACCAGGCAACAAACTTTGCCATAAATTCACCAGCAGCCAACAAATTATGGGAAGTGGCTTAGGATCTGTCTTATAGCCAAGTTTTCTAATGGGGGAAAAATGCTTGAACAGATATTTTTCCAAAGAGAGGACACAGATGGTACGCAAAAAGACAGTAAACAAAATCCAAACAACCTGACACCACCAAGGCTGGGGAGGATGAGGAGCTACAAGGGGGATTACAAAACCATGCAGATACTTCGAAGGACAGTTTGTTGCTTTCTCACAAAGCTAAATATAATCTTTCACATAACTATGTACCCAAATGACTTGAAAACAAAAATACCCATTACAAAACCCGTATGTCCAGGCAGAAACCTGCACATGAATGTTTATGGCGGCTCTTTAGATAATCATCGTAAACGGGAATCCACACCAATGTTATCAAGATGGTGAATATATGACATATAAGATATATAACATATAGCATAACCATGGTACATCCACACTGTGGAATAGCAGTCAGCAATCAAAAGGAACACAGGGCCATGGACAAATCTCAAAAGCATTCTGCTGAGGGAAAGGAGCCGGACTCAAAAGCCTCCATTTCTATGACATTCTGGAGAGGACAGTACAGTAGGGCCAGACCCATGGCTGCCAGGAGCTATGGCTGGGAAGAGGCTGGCCGGCAAAAGTTCCCATGGGGCAATATTTGGGGGATGGAACTGCTCAGTGACTTGATTATGGGATGGATACTTAATTTGACTCATTTGCCAAACCTTGCAGAGTGTACACACAGGAAGAGTGAACTTTACCATATGCAAATTTAAAAATACATGTTTTCAAGTGAAGATAAGCGTTTCAGAGACTTGTGGCAGGTCTGGGGGGTAAGTACCCATGACCAGATGATGGGACAGGTGCTGGACACCCACCTGCAGGAGTGTGTCTGGAGACAAGTGTAGACAGCGCCCTTGAGCGACGGGCAGACTTCAGGCTTCAAAGTACAGGTCAGAAAGGATGAGAAGAAAACAGGCTGGGAACATGATGAGTGTTCCACAAACATAAAAACATCGGATGCTGACTTATTTTACCCCTTGACCTTTACCTCCAGTGGCTTGAGGACAGGCGTGCTTTGGGGGTATGTTTACGGGGATGGAGTAGCTAAACAAATAGCCATTATATGGTAGACGCGAGTATCTGGACCCATATGGGCACTCCCTCATTCATGGCAGACACCGCTAAGTGATCACAGGTTCTTTCCCTCGGAATAAGGGTGTGGCCCTAGGAGCTTGTCAACACCGGCTTCAGGGCACCACTCCCACGAGAGCTCGCCAGGCTCATGATGCACAAGTCCTGCGGTGTGCTGAACTTTCTAACAGGTGAAAATCGTTCTTGGATCTTCAAATGTCCGCTGTCCTGAGGGCCTAGTTACATGGGTCTTAGCCATTCCCATAATCTTCTCTTCAACTCTAATTTTTAACTGAAAAGAGCCCTTTGTTAAAGCAATTGCATACATTTGCAAAAATCTGACAAAAACATTTTAAAGGTGCATCCCGATTCTGCTTTGGGGGATCAGGCTTTTTCCCATAAGCCTTGGGATTCAAATGTCCTTCACCGGCGAAGGACAATAGTGGGCATTCTAGGTTATACACACTCTTGTTCATGAGTCAGAAAAGGGCATTCTCACACATCCAGGATGGGATGCACATATAAAAATATGTCTTCATCAAATTGTAATTCTCTCCTTTACGTATTCATCTCCTGACAATTTTTGTTGGCTCAGACTTAAAACCCTGGGCCATGTGGTAGTGCCTGAATTATATTAATCCTTAATATAATTATACATATCATTAATATATATTACATATAGACATATTCATGTATCCTTATATATATTTCTTTTATAAAGTATCCCAGACACTCTCAGAAGATAACATAATTTCGGGCAGGGGGGTGGGGTGGGAGACAGTATGTACATTCACAGGTATTTCAAACAAATACAAAATAGCCACCAAGAACATCGATAGCATGAAAATTATCATAAAAACAGTCAAACGGCATTCCAGATGTCATACCCAGATGCTGCCTTTACTTGAGTAGATTAAATATCCCAAACAAGGAAGATTCTCCTTGTGTCCTTTGTATATTAAGAATTACCGAGAATGTGCCTCCAGGCCCACCAGACATGTCACTGTCTGCACATGCTCTGGGCCACATGAAAGGCATTCAAATCTTTTGAGGGGTTGAGAACCTATAGTCTCACCTCCCTAAATACCCATGTCCTCCCCTCTCCCCGAGGCTTTGTCGCAGAAGCTCTGCTGGCAGGGAACTGAACTGGGAGGTCAGTACTCTGGGAGAATGTCCCCTTCTGTCACCTGCTTATCTCAGAACCTGAGACTCTTTCCTCAAACCCATCATCTTCTTACATCTGTCAGAGAGTCTCTGTCTAATAAAACTGGACACTGAGCTATTAGCAGCTAGAGAGACCAGCTATCTTCTTCTAGAGGAAAGAGGCCTTAGTTTTCAAACAGTCTCAGAATTTGATGAGAAATATTTGCATTTCATCCTTTAGTATAGAAGGAGGAGGAGAAGGAGAAGAAAGGGGGGGAAAGAGAGGAGGAGGAGGAGAAGAAGAAGAAGAGGAAGAAGAAGAAGAGGAGGAGGAAGAAGAAGAAGGAGGAGGAGGAGGAGGGGGAGGAGGAGAAGAAGGAAGAGGAAGAAGAGGAGGAGGAGGAGTGGAGGAGGAGAAGGAGTGGGAGGAGGAAGGCAAAGAGGAAGAAGAGGGAGAAGGAGGAGGAGAAGCATTCAATAATACTAATATTAGCTGCTGTTAATATTTTTAAAAATACTTTGGATCACCAGCTATTTGGCAAACATGACTCTGAACAGCTCTGAGGCATATTGATCCTTCTTAGTAGTTCACGTTAGATTAGTTAGTATTAATATGCACACCAGAAAGATTATTAAACAATAAGCAATTAAGCAATAACCCAGGCTGCAGGTCTGGGGTCGAGGGCCTGTGAATATAGGTCATCCCTCTCTCTCATGAGGCGAGCGTTCCTGGTTTGGTGGGGCAGCTCTGCAATCCTCAACACATGGCTTCTATCTGGGCCCGTTTCTCTCCACTTTCTGGCCCATGCGGAATAAGCAAAAGAAAGGGAAATGAAACTCGCTTCTTCATAAAAATGAAAAACACAAGAAGAGAGTTGAAACTGTCAGTATTTGACGATGACATGACTGTTTCCCCAGAAAACGTAAGAGGATCAACAGATTATTGAAATGTGGAAGAGCTGACCAAGGTTCCTGGATGTAAGATCCATATACAAAAATTGATAGCATTTCTCTAATGCAGAAAGCATAATAGAAAGCAAGCTACACATTCAAAATAGCAACCAAAATGTTGAAACCTCTTGGAACAAAGTGAATGTATTTTTAATCCAGTCAAGCGTTTTTTTCATCAGAATGAAAGTCAGGCATGAAGGTGCTCTGCTCCCAGCTTGGAAGCCACAGTGAAACCACGCAGATGCAGCGGAGGGACGTGCCCGCTCCAGGAGGAGGCAGACCCCAGGCCGCCAGCGAGCTGTCCCTCGGGTCCCTGCTAGTCCACCCCGACCGCGCGGGGCTGCACAGCGCTCCCCCTTGGGCAGTGCTGGGCGTGATACGGTGGGAGACCCAGGCTGGGTGGGCGAGGTGTCCCTGCAGAGACCATGCATGCGCACACCATACAGCCCGCCCTTCCAGGGCCCCGTCCGGGAACCGACCACGCGCTGCTTGGGGCCAGAGACCGTGAGCCCTGGGACTGCAAGGACTCCTCCTCAGGGCGGACC
Organism: Halichoerus grypus; assembly: GCF_964656455.1. Taxonomy (NCBI): domain Eukaryota; kingdom Metazoa; phylum Chordata; class Mammalia; order Carnivora; family Phocidae; genus Halichoerus; species Halichoerus grypus. The sequence continues at coordinate 1,867,707 of NC_135723.1, forward strand.
GCCCGCGCGCCGTGCCCCCACCAGGACGCAGCGCGGGACCTCAGCATGGCCACCCTCCAGGCACCGTGCCGCCGCTGCAGGTATCTGGGGATCTGAGCAACACCCCCCTTCCCCTCCGTGCTGGTCCCCTCGCTAGTCCCCAGGAGCCCCCCACCCCGCGCTCGCTACTGAGTCAGCATCAGCATCCTCCGCAACTTGTCAGCCTCACACGGTGTGAGCATCTGGTGGCTCCGAGTGACGCTCGTCCTCCTCAGCAGGCTGTGGGCCGTAGCGAATACCACGGACTGGGCCCCTCGGACTTCGGGCCCTGATGGTCAGTTCTGGAGGCTGCAGGTCTGGGGTCGAGGGGCCAGCAGCTCCCATGTCTGGGAGAGCCCCCTTCCTGGTGCTTCAGAGTTGGTATCTTCTGTCTGGGTCCTCTGTTGTCTCTCTTCAGAAGGACCCAGGTCCTCTAGGATCAGGGCCCCACCCTGTGACCTCATTCAACCTTCATTACTTTCTTGAGGCCCCATCTCCAAATTCAGCCATGTTGGGGTTAGGCCCTCAATGCTACGAATATGAACTTGGCGGGGAGGGCAGACAAATCACCCTGTCCCTAACAGTCCGTGAAGACAACGTGGTGACTTTTCTGTTCGTATTTTGTCCCCAGCGCCCAGCGGAAAACCTGGCTCTACGTAATTAGTAAGCACGTTGAATAAAGAGACAAAGTCAGCAATCATTCTTCTAGATGACCTGTAGATTCCATAATTTTGACAGTTGTCCGATCTGCTAAGCCTGCCACGGGGAAAACCCAAGCAAGTTTTAGACATGAAGGTTTATGGAAGGCCGCCATCCAAATTCAGACCAAAGGTCTTACGGGCACACTTGCCGCTTGCCGGAACGCCTTCGTGATTCGTTGTGGGCTGTGGGTTGTTATGATTTTGATGAGAAACGAGTTGAAATAGAAAGATAGTGGCAAGGCTTTTCTCTTATGAAACCTTCCGTCAAATATATCCTTTTGAGCTGTGCTCAAGGTACTCATGTCCTGCTCTGGCGGTGCTAGCATTCATCATGATATAAATAAAATACCCCCAGATTTCAGGAGGCAGGAGGTCTCCCACAGGGCGGCAGTGATGACTCATTACCACAGGTGGCGCAGGTGAGGCGAGGGGGCAGACAGCGGCTCGGCCCGCAGCCACAGGAAGGCACAAACTATCTAAGACTTTGAACCAGACCGAGAGCCAGGAAACTGCTCTGGTCTCGACTCATCCACAACTGAGCTTTGTAACTCTGGGCAAAACACTTCACCTTTCCATCCAGCTCCAATGGTTTATAAATTTATGATTTTGTTTCTCTATAATATTTATATTGGTGAGTCAAAACACCACGTTTGTTTTCCAGAGAAAGCTCCAAACCATGACACAATGACATTCCGAGGGGCAGGCCATCAGGAGAATGAGGAATTACTGAAAATCACACTCTGAAATGAGTGATGACCGAGCGGCAAGGATGACCCTCTGGCTCCTCATGCTGCCCGATCCAGTCAATCACAGCAGACTCAGTTGTACGAATGGGGTCCCTGAGCAGCAAGAAGAGACTGGGCTGGTCATCTGACCCTTGTTCCCTGCTTATCTACTCATCTAGAAGAGTCCAAAGAACAAAGCAAAAGGTATCAAGGGAGCTGGAAAAGTTTATTTTTCTACAAACCAAGCGATTATTGTGACGTGAGGTGTTGAAATTTCATGAGTGGCTAAATTTGTAGTATTTCCCTCCAGAAATACAAGAGCCAACTCTTGAGAAAGAGAGGAAGCTGGAACAGATTCCAGTAGATTCAGCATCTAGATTATCTCAGGCGGATTAGAACGATTCTAGGTATAATATTCGGGCAGTCAGATGCTCATGCAATTTCTATGATGATGTGGTGGACAGAAGTTCCTGCTGAAGGCTTTCTACCATCCCTCCAGATATATTTATATCCAGGGGGCAACGGCCTCAAAACAAGAACTGAATGTACTTTCACAGCAGAAGCCAATCTGCTCACTGGAAATCAACAAGGCTAGCAGGTGCCGTGAAGAAATGAAACCACATACGTTGTTGAGCCCTGCCGTGTGTCCAGTGACGGGTGCCAGGTGCCCCACATATGTCTCCTGAGTTCCCATTCATGCTAGCCCAGTGATGTGAGGACACTCTCCTCTTTGGCATAGGAGGAAGCAGAGACCCAGCACACCCCATTGCCTCAGACATCACGTCTGACATTAGCCCCGCTGCAAATGCATGCCTTGGCCTCTAGGAGACCTGCAGCACACAGCTGAGCTCGACCCACTGCATTACTTGGGACAAGAAAAGACCAGCTGCCACCACCCACTTATTAACTTATTCAACACAATTTTTTTTTTTTTTAAAGATTTTATTTGTCAGAGAGAGAGTGCGCACAAGCAGGGGGAGCGGCAGAGGCAGAGGGAGAAGCAGGCTCCCGCTGAGCAAGGAGCCCGATGTGGGGCTTGAACCCAGGACCCCGGGATCATGACCTGAGCCAAACGCAGACGCTTAACCAACTGAACCACCCAGGCGCCCCTCATTCAACACAAATTTAGTGAGGCCCCCATAAAACCAGCGATTCCCAAGCTGTGGTGTGCACGTGAATCACCTATAGTGAGATCCGGATTCGGCAGGTCTGGGTGGTGTCTGATCACCTGCACTCAACAGGGTCCCAGGTGACACCAGTGGTCTTTGGGCCACATTTGGAGCAGGAAGTGTTAACTGGCTGGAGAGAATATAAAAATGAATAAGACACAATCCCTGACCTGGCAACTGTATAGACAACTAGATTCACTAAAATACCATGATCGTCAGGAAACCCCAAGCCGTCTGGGGTGATGGAGGTGGAGAAAACCTCCCTGGGGAGGCTTTGGAGCTGAGCTTGAGACAGGAAGAGCTGTTTTCTCACAGTAAAGCCTGGGGGCGAAGCTCACTGGTGGAGGGACGCGGAGGCGCAGCTAAGGCAGAGAGAGATAACAGGAGAGCAAACGGCAGAGAAGCCCATTGTAACCACAGTGCTATGAACAGCACGAATCGTAAGAATCCATAATCCCAGATTAATGATGAGAAAAGTATCAGACAAGTTCAAATTAAGGGGCATTTTAGGGCGTGTGGGTGGCTCAGTCGGTTAAGCATCTGCCTTCGGCTCAGGTCATGATCCCAGGGTCCTGGGATCGAGTCCGACATCGGGCTCCCTGCTCAGTGGGAAGTCTGTTTCTCCCTCTACCCTTCTCTCCGGCTCATGCTTTCTCTCTTTCTCTCTCTCAAGTAAATAAAATCTTTTTAAAAAAATAAGGGGCATTCTATAAAATACCTGGCGAGAGCTCTTCAAATGGTCAAGTTCATAAAAAGCAAGGAAAAGCTGAAGTGCTGTCATAGACCAGAGCAGACCAGAGAGAAATGATGACGGAGCGCATTGTGGCATCTTTGATTGGATTCGGGAACATCAACAACAAAAGAATATTGAGAAAAAAAAAAAAGAATATTGGGAGTAAAAGGAGTGAGCTCCGAATAATCAACTTTTCTGTAGATCTAAATTATTCCAAAACAAAACGTTTATCCTAAAAAATTGAAAGCTGCACAGACCATATTAATATTAGGAAAAGTAGACTCAGAACAAGGACAATGACCAGGACCTAAAATAATCATTAAGGATGAAATCACCAAAAACATAGAATAATCCTAAATACAGATGCACCTGACATCAGGCTCCAGCTACATGAAGTGAACGTTCTCAAAACTGAAAAGAGAACTAGATAGACCCACAGTTATACTTGGAGACTTCAACACTCTACTTGGACGTATCAATAGGAAAAGGAAACAGAAAGTCAGCAAGAATGTGAAAGATTTGAAAAGCGTCATCCACAACCTTGACTTCATGGACATTCGTAGGAAGATTTGCTTCATAAAGCAGAATACACATTCTAAAGCACAAGGAACATTCACTGAGGTAGGACATGTCCAGCTGCATGAAACCAACACGGAGAAATGCAAAATTCTTGAGTACACAAATCATGTTCTCTAACAAAGATGGGGTTAACCTAGAAATCAAAAGGGAAAAGAAATCCGAAAAAAAAATCCCCCAAACATTTAGAAATGAAAGGACACACTTCTACAACACACATGAACCAAGTCAAAACAAAAGTCTCCAGGGAAATTAAAAATGATTTTGAATGGCATGAAAATGAAAAACCAACATAGAAACACTGGTTGCATGTCACTAAGGTTTGTTTAGAGGGAAATTTACAGCATTCAGTGTTTGCACGAGAAGAAAGATCAGCAGCCTAAGCTTCTCCCATAAAATCTAGAAAAGGAAATGCAAAATAAATCCAAGTCAAGCAGAAGGAAGAAAATAATAAATCAGAAAGAGATCAGCAGAAATCCATTGAATTAAAAACAGTGAAATGATAGAGAAAATCAATGAAACAAAAGCTGGTTCTTTGAAAAGATCAGTAAAACCCTGACAAGACGAACAAATAAAAAAGACACAAATTACCAACATTGGAAATGAAAGAAGGGATGTCGCTCAGACCACACAAATAATAAGAGGATAATAATGGGATCATTTTTTTGCCTACACATTTAACCACTTTGATGAAATGGACCAATTCTTTGAAAAACAAAAGCTATCCAAACTTATTCAAGAAGATAAAACCTGAATAGTCCAACATTTATTAAAGAAATTAATTACTAATTATATTCAGATCATTCACTGTGGGCACAGTTCACGTTCAAACAACATGGGTTTGAATCGCATGGGTTCACTTATATGCAGATGTTTTTCTTTTTCTTTCTTTTTTAAAAGATTTTATTCATTGAGAGATAGAGAGAGTGTGGGGAGGGGCAGAGGGGGAGAGAGAGAGAATCTCAGTCCCACAGCCCTGAAACCATGACCTGAGCTGAAATCAAAAATGAAAAGATCATGTGGGGGCACCTGGCTGGCTCAGTCAGTAAAGTGTGTGACTCTTGGTCTCAGGTCATGAGTTCAAGCCCCACGTTGCGTGTAGAAATTACCTAAAAAAAAAAAATAATAAAGTTCTCCTAATAAAAAATTCTGGAAAAAAATAATGAAAAGGTAAGTGAAATAATGATATTTACTTACAGGTGTATCGATTCATGCATTGTAAACAAAGAAGCAGCAATATGATTGCTTTATGGTGGCCTTGTGTAATCAAGATGATTGCTTCATGGTAGCCTAGTTTATACACTAACGAATAAATAGTTATAAAATTTTTATGACATACAGGATTACAGTCATATTCATATTACAGTATTGAAAACATTAACATTTGAACTTCGAAACTATGCAGTTCATCTGTGAGGTTTTTTTTCAAATTGTCACACTTCCAGAAACTTTCCCAGTACACTTACTGAAAAACATCTGTGGGGCTCCTTGGTGGCTCAATCTGTTGAGCATCCAACTCTTGATTTCAGCTCAGGTCATGGTCTCAGGGCTGTGGGACTGAGCCCCACTTTGGGGTCCACACTCAGTGGGGAGTCTGCTTGAGATTCTCTCTCTCTCTCCCCCTCTGCCCCTCCCCACACTCTCTCTCTCTATTTCTCAATGAAAGAAAAAGAAAAACATCTGCATATAAGTGAACCCATGCGATTCAAACCCATGTTGTTTGAACATGAACCGTGCCCACAATGAATGATCTGAATATAAAATAAAGAAAATAATTCTATTGACAGTGGCATCTAAAGATTAATACGCTTAGGAAGAAATGTAACACTTTACCCTGAAAACTACAAAACATTGCTACAATTAATTTAATACCTAAGTAAATAGAAAGTTATCCCATGTTCATGGAAGACACAATGTTGTTCCCAATGGCAGTGCTCCCTAAGTTGGTCTTTAGACTTAGTACAATTCCTGTCAAAATCCCAACAGGCTCTTTTGAGACAATTGACAAACTACTCTGATGTGCAAGGAAATGTACAGAATGTAGAATAATGAGACAGTTTTGGACACCTTAGATGTAACTCACGTGGTGTCAGGCTTAAATACATCCATGACACTTCAGTACACGATCTCCTTACCGTGGATCTTATTGAAAACTAACAGAATACATTCTAAACACATTTGGCCTACCTATGTCCACGCCCGGAAACAGCCTATCCCTCGTGTGCCGCTCCAGGATGGGAAAGTTTGGGCTCCAGACGCCGTGCCTCTGCACAGCTCTTCCCCACAAGGTGGGTGTCTGGTGCTTACACAGCAGAGGAAGGTCAGAGGGCCCCACGGTGCTGGCTCGTACCCAGGGCAGCACTGAGCCTGAGAGGCCAAGGGGATGTGGGAGCCAAGGCTTCACAGGGCAGACAACGTGGGTATGCAAGGAATGACTCCAGGCACCATGCTTTCGCTCAGGCAGACGGGGGATGAGCAGGAGGCCACGGGCAGAGGGAGACCGGGGGCCCCACTGGAAAGCTCCCGGGGATCCCACGCACCTGCAGGCCTCCTGTCACGACCCACAGCCCAGAGCAAGTCACGCATCCTCCACAGTCACAAGGGGAGCCGAGGAGCAGCCCTCCAACCTCTGAAGCAGGAGAGACAAGGGGCTGCGGTCCTAGGCAAACAGCCTCGGAGATGCTGGGCTTTTGATCCCATGAGGACCAGTCCATTCGCATCACTTGGGAAGGAGGAGGCTCCGGTCACTGGTACCCCACCAGCAGGCCAAAGCTGACCAGGATCCCGCTATGTTTGTTAACATACAAAAGTGTCTGTGGGGTCTTTTCTTTAAGGAAACCCCGTCTTGGCTTTTTGATGGTGCTGTGAAGGTTGACTGCCACTTCTTCATCTCGCTCCAGAAGCTAATCTTTTAAGATAGAGCATGCACAGAGAAATGCATCACCCCTCATGCCCGTGACCGCATTTAGACGTCCCGCATCACCACAGACGGGCCTCCCCGGGAGGGCCCAGCAGCCTGCACCCCGGGCTGGGCAGAGCAGTGTGGCAGGTGTCCCTGCACCGGACCGGACCCTGTGCCCAAGAACCCTGCCAGGTGGGGCAGCATCCAGGCCCAAAGCAGCCCTTCCAGAAGTCACCGGAGGCCAGAAGCTCCCCCCTCAGCCTGTTTGCTGCTTCCCTTCCTGGTAGGGCTTGGCTGGGCTCGATAGGGCAGGGCTGGGCGGAGCAGGGCAGAGCAAGGCAAGGCGGGGCTGGGCGGGGCTGGGCTGGGCAAGGCTGGGCTGGGCAGAGCAGGGCAAGGCGGGGCTGGGCGGGGCTGGGCAGGGCCGGACGGAGTGGGGCGGGGCTGGGCGGGGTGGGGCGGGGCAGGGCTGGGCGGAGCAGGGCAGAGCAGGGCAAGGCTGGGCTGGGCAGAGCAGGGCAAGGCGGGGCTGGGCGGGGCTGGGCAGGGCCGGACGGAGTGGGGCGGGGCTGGGCGGGGTGGGGCGGGGCAGGGCTGGGGAGGCACCTGCTCTGCAGCCGGGAGAGACCAATCCCAAGCAGAGCTGCCGCCCCAGGAGCCCTGTGATTTGGGGAGAATCCCCCAGGCTCCTCCTCAGCGATGCCAGCGTCTAGAACTTCCCGGGGCTGGCGCCGCGTGAGGAGGCCACGCTGGGCGTCTCGGAAGGTAGCGAGCGTTCCTGCCACGGTGAAAGCTGATGCTAACGGTCCGCAGCTGGGCACAGACGGGGGTGCACGGACAGCTGTGAGGTTGCACATCGGTGTTTGCTGAGCGGCTCCTTGTACAAAATGACCCCGTACACATTGTCGATCCTCTAATTCACCATCTCCAGATGTTTACCTTTGTTTGGTTTCTAATGGCTATCCTGAAATTGTTATTCCAACTGACCTCCTTTTGGTGATTTTCAGAGGATCCTCATTTAAAAAAAACAGTCTAGGAAACTTGCATGTGTCCCAAACTAAAGTGATCTGTTATTTCCAAATTTGTTATTTGTAAACGTGGGTTTTTTTTTCCCCCTTCCTAAGCTTTTCTCAAGGGGTTACATTGTTCCAGATCCTTCAGCATTTGGAAGAGCCGAGCTGCACACTTAACATTCTTCTTTAATTACGGAGCTGAAATAAACATCGGCGCGCGCCAGGCCCAATCGCGGACGCGCCGCCAGAGCCGCGGGCCGATGGGGGAGCGTGTGGGTCCCGCAGGGCGCGCTCCCGCTCGCCCCGACTGAAGATGATGGATAGCCGCATTACCGCCCTTTGAAGGAAGGACAAGGGAGCAGGCGTTCCGTGTTGGCAGCGTCTCTGTTTACACAAAAGGGAAGGTCGGGAGCGGCCTGGGTCCCCACAGGCCTCCGCGGTGTTTTGCAACGTCTAACTTCTGCGAAAGGCTACTGGGGGAGCCGGCCTCTGCTCCAGCTGGCGATCGGAGGAGCGGGCGTCCAGGTGCCACGTGAAGGCCGGGCGCTGGGCGCTCTGCGGGCCGGGGGGCACCAGGGGGCGCTGCCTGGGGGGAGCCCGAGGGTGGTCAGGCGCTGGGGGCCTTAGGGGCTGTGCTGAGGCCATCGGGCTGATGGTCCTCAGGCACCAATCTTACCTGGTTTCTCCTCTAGTTACAGCACTTTGGGGACCCTCCCCTCCGTCCCCACAGGCACCCCACTGGTTGATGCCTGACAGATCGTGTCCCCCCAAATTTCACAGGGCAGAACCCTAACCCCCAATGTGAGTATGTTTGGATATAGGGTCTCCAAAGGATAATTAAGGCTAACTGAGGTCATTGGGGTGGGCCCTCATGTCATTGGGCTGGCATCCTTCTACGAAGAGGACGTCGGGACACAGACACACACAAGAGGGACGGAGAGAGACCTCAGGAGGGCCACCAGCCCTGTGACACCTCCATCTGGGACTCCAGCCTCTAGAACCACAAGAAGACAAATATCTGTTGTTCAAGCCCTCCCCCTCCCCCACCTGTGGGACCTGGTGACGCGGCCCTAGCTGACCGGTCAGTGACCGTGAGGACGCCACCACCCCCAGCGAGGAGCAGAGCATCTGACTCTCCCAAGCGGCTCCTTCCCTGTGGCAGGCACGGCAGTCCAGCGGCGCTACACGTGCTGGTCTTCGTCGCGCACGCTGCCACCAAGCAGGAAAATAAGACCGTCCTTACCTCCAGTGGGAAATGTGCCTCCTGGGGTCCCTTCCGCCACCCAAGAGAGTTGCGTGGACACGTCAGCTCAATGCTGCACAAGAACAGAAGGGATCTGGGGGCAGGATGGATGGTGGGGACCTGGGCTGCTAGGAGGATGCACCAGCACAGGGATGTGAAGACGCAGGAGTGGGCCATACAGCAGGCGTTCAGGACATGTAAATGCCCCCCTTTAAGGACTCAGAGCCCGCCATCCCCACCCCAGGGGCATGTCCCGAGGAAGCATTCCTCACTTTGTTCCTTCGATCAACAAACGTCAAGGAGGGCCCAGGGGGAGTCACGTGCAGGCTGCAGGGACCCGGTAAGGAGTGAAGCCAGCTCTGCTCCCCCCAAGTCCACTTGCTTGTGGGGCAAACAGACAAGAACCCCACAGGATGTGAGGGAGTGATAAACACTGGAAAGAAAAATGAAGTAGAGTCGGGGGATGGGGTGAGCGGGGTGCTGTTTTAGGTGCATTTCCCCCAGCATGTATCTGACTCGCACTGTTAGGAGATTCTTGATCACCATCTCCATCGGGATTCTGGACTGGACTGCAGGCGGGGCCGCGTCTGAGACTCATCTCGGCGCCCATGACCCTCGAGCAGGCTGACAGCATTGCTGTGCTGTGGGTCTCCCCCCACAATTCACCCTTTCCAGTCGCGCGCCCTCTGACCTCTGTTGTCCTGGCCACATTCAGGGTGAGGGCAGAAACAGGGCCCCTGGGAGCTTTCTCAAGCAGAGAAGCTCGATCCAAAACAAAGAATTCTCTACGTCCCAGCAGACACTTCTCTCTGTTCCACGTTTTTTAGGGGACAAACTAACATAAGAGAACTTCCTTTGCTATAGTCAGAGGATGAAAGGGACAGCATTTCACATGTCTTATCACTAGATCTAACTCTCAGAGCTGCCGGAGCATTTATGGGGACCCTCCCGGGCCCCACTTTCCAATCCCACATTGTGGGAGCAGTGGACTCTCTGTCTCCAAATAGAAAAAGTCCTGAGACCGATGCATGGGGGAAGCAAAGGGAGTGGGACTTAGGCTCTGTGAGGACTGCACAGATGCGAGTGACTCAGTAAGAACATATTCGAGACACAACAGAGGGAAAATATTGGCTCTGAGCTTCTGAATAGCCAGTGCGTATGTGCAGATCTATGCATTTACATATAAGCAGTTAAAAACTGCGCCAGGAGTGACCTGCCTGCGAGAAGAGTGGTTTGGGTCCTGCCTTGGCACCCAGGACCATTGTCCTTTCTTTTCCTGCTCCTCTGGGAGGCCGGGCCCACTCTCAGTTCAGACTCCAATAGGGCAGCCTCAGCCCTGGCCCACCACACCGCCCCTTGGGCCCCGGAGGGTCCAGGGACAGGGGACCGGCTGCGAGTCAACAAGCAGCAGAGACTTCGGGCCCCGCGGGAAGGGACTGTCACTCTCCGAAGCTGCACGCGGGCAGGCTGCTGGCCAGGCTGCGGTGGCCTGGCCCTGTTGCCACCCGTGGGCCTGAAAGGGGACAGGGTCAGCTCAGAGAAAGCAGCCCAGCATGGAGGACAGGGCGGTGGTGGTTTAATCCGGGTCAGACCGCGCAAAGAAGCAGAACATCTTTTGAGCTGGGTGAGCCCCCACCTGGCTCTTCTTTCCTGTCCTTCAGTGTAGCTGAGGCTGGGTCGTCTGCCCCGGCACCCGAAAGAGCATGTGCGAGCTTTGTTCTTGTCCCCATAACTTGGCCTGCTTGCACAAGGGGACGCTGACCCCTGGGCCACGGCCACGTGCCCCTTGGCTGGAGTTTGTGTGTCTCCGGGCCCTGGGACGGTGCCCCCCTCATGTGAACGAAGGGATGGGGGCAGATGTGACAGGTGACCAGCCCTGACTGCTCTGGAGCTTTCTCATCCCTCCTCTGTGAGGACGCGACGTCCCAGACGGGGGTCAAGAGGGAGCCCCTTGGTCCCTGGTGTGGAGCGAGGCCCCAGCAGTCCCGCTGCCGTCACGGCCGACCTGTGGCTGGCAGGGCAGAGCCACAGGCCACCCGGGGACGTGCGGCGTGAGCAGAAGCTGGCCTTCGTTGGCTTCTGTCCTGTCCACTACGGGCAGCGAGGAGCCCAGTGCGGACCGGTGAACCCCGACCCCAAGCAGCCCGCGCCCCGCACGGGACAGGAGAGCCAGCCCGGCGCGCCTGCACTCTCCTTGGAAGCCCCCGGCCTTGGCAGCCACCACGCTCCCTGGAAGAGTCACCTTCGGCCGGCTGCACTGGCCGCATCCCCAGGCAACACTTTCCAGAAACAGGTCGTAAAACGCATAGTTGAAAAGGCCACACATTTTCCAGCCCCCATGCTTTTATCACATGACAGCAAGTTCTACCATATTACAGTATGTACGGGTTCAGGAAAATGCCGCAGAGTGGTGGCTTGGGGGAAACGTTCTGGGGAGGAAGAGCCGTGAGGGCAGGAAAAGGGAGAGCCGGTTACGGAGGCCGGGGGGTAAGAAAAAGTAGGGTTCGGCCCTTACACGGCAGGCTGGCCAACGACCTGTTAGGTGTCATCCACCCCAAGGCAAACCCAAGGCCCCCGCAGTCGTGAGATGCTGTGATTTATAAGAAATACAAAGTTGGTCTTCATCCCCTTTCCCGGCACCTGGCACCGAGCCCCTAAAACCCTTGGAATTCCCTAAGGGGAGGAGCAGAAAGGTGTCTATTGTGATGCTAACCAGGTGATGTTTGGGAAGCACCTGAGGGTGGGGTCTGGTTGCCAGGGGAACCGACCACGTGGTTACAGGGTGGGACCTCTCAGCCCCACCCCCTGACCTCGGGAGGGGCGGGGCTGCAGGTTGAATCAATCACCAATGGCCAATGATTTCATCAGTCACGTCCTTGTAATGAAACCCCCATAAAAACCCAAAAGGACTGGGGCCAGAGAGCTCCCGGGCTGGTGAGCGCATGGAGATGTGGGGACCGTGGGCCCTGGGGGACATAGGAGCCCCGCGCCCCCTCCCCAGACCCCTCCCTGGGCAGCTCTCACATCTGTCGTTTATTACAAATCAGTGATGTAGTGAGTAAACCCTTTCCCTGAGTTCTGCGAGCGGCTCCAGTGACGTCATCAAACCCGGGGAGGGGCCGTGGGAACGTCTGGTCTGGAACCCGTTGGTCAGAAGCACCGGTGACAACGTGGACTTTGGGTTGGCATCTGAAGTGGGGCAGGGGCAGGCTTGTGGGTCTGAGCCCTCCCCCTGTGGGTCAGCCCCTTCCTCATGACTGTAGCTCTAAGCCGCCCCTAAAATCCCATCAAAATCCCTCCCACGTAAGTCCGGCTTCTCCGGCAGCTTCTCGGTGCCCTCTTGCCAAAGCCATGAAGCCCTGGTGAGCCTGTGGTCTGGAATGTCCCAGCAGGGGCTCCTGAGTGTTTACGCCGGGAACGTGGTGCCCGACGACGTGAGCTCGCCGCTGGTTAGAGCCCACTGCTCACCGAGGTAATTCTAAGGCAGGGACAAGACGCAGAGCTCGGGTGGGCACCAGGGGGGCCGTGACCCTCGCCCTTCCTCTTCACCAAGCAATCCCCTCTAGGTTTCCCGGCACCCACTTTCGCTCATTGCCTGAGGGTCCCAGTTTGCCTCCATGTCTCTGCAAGTGTTCCCAGTACCCACCCCCCAAAACGCCCTGAACACCTCTGCAGTCAGCAACTTGACCCCAAGCCCCTGGCCCCTCCTGCTGGGTCTGTCTACCCTGCCCGGCCACACAGCAGCCTCCTCTGGACGCCCTGGTTCTTCCTGGGTGTGGAGCTCCCAGCATCCCGGATGCTTGCATGGGTGGCCCTGTGGGGATGGGCGATGCTTCCTCCTTCATCTGGGCCGCAGACTAGCACTTCCTGCTGGAGAGCTTTGCTCTGGGCCACGCCCCTGCCCACCGCCCGGAACCGCCATGCCGTGGTGGGCACCCTGCGTACCCAGCACCTCCCACCTCTGCCCACAGAGGTTGCGCCTCTGGGGAGAGTTTGCCACATCTGCCTCCTTGCCCCTCTCCCCACTCCCAGCAGGTCACTAGGGCAGTCCTAGTGGGCTCCCCCCAAGTGCCAGATGTGTGTGTGATGTAGGAAAGATGTTATTAGGGTTCGAAGCCAACGGCCAAGAAAGAATTCTTGGGATGTCTTTGGCGCAAAAAGGTGGTTTTCTGAAAGAGCAGGGACAGGACCTGTGGGCAGAAAGAGCCGCACAGGGGGTCATGAGGAGTGGTCCATTATATACTCTCAAGTTGGGAGGGGGTTAGGGTTAGAGACTTAGCGTAAGTCTCTAAGGAACTTGGAAGCAAGGTTTCCAGGACCTTGAGGGGCTAATTATTGTTGGGAAAATGTCATTTATTACCGTCTAATAAAACCCTAGTCATGAGACCCTTCAGATGTAGATCAGTGGGCCATATGCTTGGGGGATGATTGCCAACACGTATCTTAGGGGTTTTAGAGATAAAGGAAGTTTCCAAAGGAATTTTTACATGTTAAAGTAGACTTACAGGATTGGCGGGGGTGTCAGACTAGAATTGCCTTTTGCCCTTAGCAAAGTATTAACATCGGGGCAGTTGAGTCCCTAGAGGAAGGTTTGTTTGTTTCAAGGACTTGTCAATGGGCTGTAGGTAGTAAGTAAATTTAGTAATTTTTCTTCTGCCTTTGTTTCCCACATCATGTGGACCCCAGCTCTGGACTCCGTCTTGAGCCTGCACCCCACCAACTGCTAGTTAGCTCGTTCCTCTCCCTAGATCAACCTGGGCAGGTGCTGGAGGGCTTGGCCAGGGCGGCAGGGGGGAGGTGGTGTCCAGAGAGGGGGAGACTCGGGGGTGAGCACAGTGATGGTGATGTAGTTTTGGAATATAGGTGAGGTTCAGGGGAGCCGACGACCAAGAAAGAATTCTTGAGATGTCTTTGGTGCAAAATGGTGGCTTATTAAACCACCGGAACAGGACCCGGGGGCAGAAAGAGCTCCTGCACCGGGTTGTGAGGGGTGGCTGATTATACACTATAGGGTTGGGGGAGGTCAGGAAAATGGAGGTTTCCAAAGAACTTTGCTACGCTAAGGAGGACCTACAAGATATCAGAGGGCCATTGTCAAGTTAAGGTCATTTTTCCCTCTAGGAAGGCAGTAACATTAAGATAGGTGGGAGCTTCCTGGAAGAATGTCACACATGTCCCACCCGGGAGTGGGGGGTGGGGGGAGGTCACAGGGTGTCAGCTTGTGCTTTGTCTTCAGCCAGCCTTCTGGCCCCCCATCAACTGGCAGGCAGACCCTCCTGGGGAAGATGAACCCGCGCGAGTGCAGCGGGCATCCAGCTCACTCTGCAGCTCTGCGCGTGCGAGGTGACATGACCTTGTGCCTCTAAGTTGGATGTGACGGGAACCAAGGCAGGCAAGAAGTCCATCACTGTGACTGGGGATTCCCTCCCCATGAGCCACGCAGAGATTTTAGGAACTGCTGAGGAAGGGTCCCTGGCCTACAGGTGCCCAGTGCTAACTGCACTTCCCAGGTGTTCACTCCTCGGCTGCTGACCAGGGCCGGGGCTTCCTCCAGGTGCTGTCCTGGGGCTGAGGGCCACTGAACTTCCCACAGCATTTCCGTGGGCCGGCCAGGGAGCCTGGCTCTCTCTCTGCCCTGTACGGATCCAGTCCCCAGCCTCATGCTCACCTGGCGAAGTGAAGTCTCTCTGCCAAGCCTGGGGGTGCCCTCTCCCATGTGGTCTCCTGGCCCCTCACACGTCAGGGACCACTCAGCATCACCCTCCAATGATCCCATGCTCTGAAAGACAAATCACATTCGGGCAAATTCAGCTTTCCATTCAACATCCAAAATACCCACAAACTCAGGAACACAAATGTTTGGCTACTTTATTGAAAGAGGAAAAGTGTCTATACTATGGAGAACCAAACACGGTAATGGCTAGGTAAACATGCCCCCAAACAGGTTCTGTCCCAGCGCAGGAGGCAAGAGGCCCTCTGGCATTTCCCTTCAAGCTGTCTGCCATCTGACCCAACTAGTGTTCTGGAAAGCGAGGTAAGTGAATTATGTATTCAAAGCAATACGAACGGTGTTTATTGACCATGCACACCCCAGTAGCTCAATCTCCCCCAATAATGAAATCAGAAATAAATGCCATCCATAGACAGGTGGTCGTAGGGAGAGCGTCCACTGTGCACACTTCACATGTCCATATACAGCTAGACGTCCAGAAACGCGCTCTCTGGTCCTGAGCCAACCGGGAGCAGCCGCAAAGAGATCCGAGACCGACGACCAACCCAAATGGAACACTGGGTCGCATAAAAGCGCCTCAAAAGCCCCACTACACTCCCGGCTCTTTAGCATCTGGTCTCTACGGAGAGCCCAGGGGATCCAGGGAAAACTTCAGGTCTCATTCGGGCCACAGGGCTCTCAAGATAGAACTCCTCGGCGGGGGTGGGGTGGGGTGGTGGGCAGGCCAAGCAGGCCAAGCACTCACTCTGGGTCTCCAGAAGCAGATAACAGAGCGGGGGAAAGAGGCCTAAAGCAAGAGCATCTAAAAGGGCCAAGGGTTGGGGCGCCTGGGTGGCTCAGATGGTTGGGCGTCTGCCTTCGGCTCAGGTCATGATCCCAGGGTCCTGGGATCGAGCCCCACATCGGGCTCCTGGCTCAGCAAGGAGGCTGCTTCTCCCTCTCCCTCTGCCTCTCTCCCTGCTCATGCTTTCTCTCTCTCTCTCTCTGTATCTCAAATGAATAAATAAAATCTTAAAAGTAAATAAATAAATAAATAAATAAATAAATAAATAAATAAAAGGGCCAAGGGTTCCCAGGACAGAACAGCACCAAGCACGCAGGGCCGGGTGAGAGAAGAACCAAGGAGAATCGAAGGATGGTCCAGCACAATCACTGGATAAAAATGCAACACACCCCGGATGACCACGCAGGGACGCTATCTGAGAGGACGGGTGGCCGGTCACAGGCCAGGGATGGGTGCAGAGAGGCCCAAACCTCCTGCTGGAGGACAAGTAAGCTCAGACCCCAGGCATCGGGCATCAGCCTGCCCCCCCCCTCCCCGGGGCTGGGAATTCCTTGCGTCCTCAGCTCCCATCTGTGTTCCTTTCCGTATTACTGCAGACCCCCAGACCAGGAGCCAACATGGGTCTGCAAAACAGCACCAGCTCTTCCTAGGCAGCGTCTCATTAATTCGCCACCATTTCAGACGCCATGACGCTGGGACACAGAATTGAGCCACTGGTTCCAGGTGACACAGCTGAGATGCGGGGGCGCGGGAAGTTGGGGAGCCCAGAGCCTGCTCGCTGACTCTGTCCACTCGCCTATTCTGCACACATCACATGGATGGAATCCTACCGCATGTGATCTTCTGTGTCTGACTTCTTTTACCAACCTGTTTCTGAAGCTCCCCCAAGCTGTAGTATGGCTCCCCACTCATTCCTTCCCGGGACTGAAGGCTACCCCACTGCACAAACAAATGACGTTTTATCTGAACCTCAGCTGATGGATGAGACAGCCGTTTGCACCTTCTGGCTATTGTGAATATCGCTGCCCTGAACATTCACCTACCTGTTCTGGTTGAAATACCTGTTTACAATCCCTTACACTGTACACCCCAAAAGGGGAATTTCTGGGTCACAAAGATATCTGGAATTGCAATGGCCATTCTGGGGAAACTCTGACTTGGATAAACCACCTTAAGGGGCACCCTCTCTTAAAGGAGAGGACCCCAATCCTCTCAGAGACAATGGAATGCATTCTTTGGTTGGTACGCAGAAGCTTCTAAAAGACAAAAGGACTTCCAAACTGCTTGGAAAGGATCTTTACAGCATGCAAATACAAGTCTTTAGTTGGAAAAAAAAATCTGGCCACCCAGGGTCGCAGGCCTGTGTGGCCACCAGCTCTTTAAGGCTCCCCTCTGTCTCCCCCATACCGGGTCCCTGCAGGAGCCCCCACCCCACTCCTGCAGGCCCTGAGCAAGGTTGGGAGACGTCCTCTGCGCTCCCCCTACCCAGGACCCGGCAGCATTTGGCCCAAGATGCACGAGCACCGGCGACCCCGCTAGATCCTCCCCCTGGACTCCTGACCCCTCTTCATCCCCCTCTCGGTGCTCAGCAGGAACCCCACTCCCCCAACCTCTGCCCTCCCGGAGGACCCGGAAACCCAGGCCATCCTCCCTGCAGACCCCGCCCCCTTCCTCAGTCCTCCCGGGGACCCCTGCCCGGACCTCCGTCCTCCGCCTGTCCCCCCCCCACCAGTCCTCTGCGCGGACCTCCGGCGCCCCCCGCCCCGGCGCCCTGTCCTCTGCCGCCTCCCCAGGACGTCCGCCCCCAACGCCTGCAGACCCCTGCCCCCAATCTCACTCCTCCACCGGCCCCTTCCCCGTCCTCTGCGCGGACCTCTGTCGCCCCCGCCCCCCCCAGAGGACCCTTGACCCTGAGGCCTGAAGACCCCTCCCCCTCCCCTGTCCTCAGCGGGGACCCCTGCCCCGGACCGCCTTCCTCCACCAGCGCCCTCTCCGTCCTCTGCACGAAAGTCCGCCCCCCCCCCCGTCCTCCCCGGGGACCCTCACCCCCGACAATCCTCTACCCGCTCCTCCCCGCCTCGCGCGGGTCCGGGAAGGCGCGCACGCCCCCTGCCGGCCGCGCCAGGACCCTGCGCCGACTGCGCACAAGGGGCCCCCTCAGTTTTCCTTCAGATAAAGGATTTAAAAAGGAAGGGGAAACTCTGGACCCTGTGGCACAATTACAGTTACCGAACGGTGTCTTTCCGTCCTCCTGCACGGCACCCGTGCTCCCACGGGAGGACTGGCCGGCCTGGGAGCACAGCGCCCAGGG